>NC_085841.1:106181293-106481293 GCF_035594765.1 Anolis carolinensis
ACAACCGGGAGGCAAGGCTTTTGCTTTTTTTTTTGCCAAGTTTCGTATTTCAGGGGCATTTAGTTGTGTTGTTATAGTCATGATGCGTTGTTGTGAATTTTGTGGGTCTGGATTGTGGTTTTGTGGTGTGATTGTGTTGTTACAACTGGGAGGCAAGGCTTTTGCATTGTTTTGTCAAATTTTGTATTTCTGGGGCGTTTAGTTGTGTTGTTATAGTCAAAATGCGTTGTGAGTTTTGTGGGTCCGGATTGTGGTTTTGTGGTGTGGTTGTGTTGTTACAACCGGGAGGAAAGGCTTTTGCATTGTGTTGTCAAGTTTTGTATTTCTGGGGCATTTAATTGTGTGCCAAGTTTCGTATTTCTGGGGCGTTTAGTTGTGTTGTTATAGTCATGATGCTTTGTTGTGAGTTTTGTGCATCCAGATTGTGGTTTTGTGGTGTGGTTGTGTTGTTACAACCAGGAGGCAAGGCTTTTGCATTGTGTTGTCAAGTTTTGTATTTCTGGGGCATTTAGTTGTGTGCCAAGTTTCGTATTTCTGGGACGTTTAGTTGTGTTGTTATAGTCACGATGCATTGTTGTGAGTTTTATGGGTCCGGATTGTGGTTTTGTGGTGTGGTTGTGTTGTTACAACCGGGAGGGAAGGCTTTTGCATTGTGTCGCCAAGTTTCGTATTTCTGGGGCGTTTAGTTGTGTTGTTATAGTCACGATGTGTTGTTGTGAGTTTTGTGGGTCCAGTGTGGTTTTGTGGTGTGATTGTGTTGTTGCAACAGGGAGGCAAGGCTTTTGCGTTGTGTTGCCAAGTTTTGTATTTCTAGGGCATTTAGTTGTATTGTTATAGTCATAATGTGTTGTTGTGAGTTTTGTGGGTCCGGATTGTGGTTTTGTCGTGTGGTTGTGTTGTTGTGACCGGGAGGCAAGGCTTTTGCATTGTATTGCCAAGTTTCGTATTTCTGGGATGTTTAGTTTTGTTGTTATAGTCACTGCCCCCACAACTTTATCCTTCTATATATATAAAATGATAAAGTTGTTTGCGCAGTGACTATAACAACAAAACTAAACATCCCAGAAATACGAAATTTGGCAACACAATGCAAAAGGCTTGCCTCCAGGTTACAACAACACAACCACACCACAAAACCACAATCCGGACCCACAAAACTCACAACAACGCATCATGCGATAACAACACAACTAAACGCCCCAGAAATACAAAACTTGGCAACACAATGCAAATGCCTTGCCTCCCAGTTGTAACAACACAACCACACCACAAAACCACACAGGACCCACAAAACTCACAACAACGCATTGTGACTATAACAACACAACTAAATGCCCCAGAACTACGAAACTTGGCAACACAACACAAAAGCCTTCCCTCCAGGTTGTAACAACACAACCACACCACAAAACCACAATCCGGACCCATAAAACTCACAACAACACATCGTGACTATAACAACACAACTAAACACCCCAGAAATACGAAACTTGGCACACAACTAAACACCCCAGAAATATAAAACTTGACAACACAACGCAAAAGCCTTGCCTCCTGGTTGTAACAACACAACCACACCACAAAACCACAATCCGGACCCACAAAACTCACAACAATGCATCGTGACTATAACAACACAACTAAACGCCCCAGAAATACAAAACTTGACAACACAACACAAAAGCCTTGCCTCCCGGTTGTAACAACACAACTACACCACAAAACCACAATCCGGACCCACAAAACTCACAACAACGCATCGTGACTATAACACAACTAAACGCCCCAGAAATACAAAATTTGACAACACAATGCAAAAGCCTTGCCTCCCAGTTGTAAGAACACAACCACAACACAAAACCACAATCCGGACCCACAAAACTCACAACAACACATCATGACTATAACAACACAACTAAACGCCCCAGAAACACAAAACTTGGCAAAACAATGCAAAAGCCTTGCCTCCCAGTTGTAACAACACAACCACACCACAAAACCACACTGGACCCACAAAACTCACAACAACGCATCATGACTATAACAACACAACTAAATGCCCCAGAAATATGAAACTTGGCAACACAACATAAAAGCATTCCCTCCCGATTGTAACAACACAACCACACCACAAAACCACAATCCGGACCCACAGAACTCACAACAGTGCATCGTGACTATAACAACACAACTAAACACCCCAGAAATACAAAACTTGGCACACAACTAAACGCCCCAGAAATACAAAACTTGACAACACAACACAAAAGCCTTTTCTCCCGGTTGTAACAACACAACTACACCACAAAACCACAATCCGGACCCACAAAACTCACAACAACGCATTGTGACTATAACAAATACAAAATTTGACAACACAACTCATCCACCTCCCCAATCACTACATTCACACTTGGCCTCCAAAAAAACAATGACAATAATAACAATGACAACAACAATAAGAATCAACACCATCATAGGCAAGAAACAGCCAGGCACTGAGGCTGAGAGGCCAGTCAGTGCTACACTGGGCCTCCAAAAAACAATACAGTAGCATCTAACTTATCCAACCTTCATGACCACTACAACAACAATAATAATAAACACCTACACAGGCAAAACAAAAAAAAGACTATTGTACCACAATAAAAATATAAACCGCACTCAGCAGAATCAGACATTACAACTAACAACAAACCAAAGACAACAGGGATCTCAAGCAATTATCAATCAACACAAAAATTGAAGAAGGTAACAGACTTCAAATACTACTACTAATGTGAGTATAAAGAAGGTGGAGCTCACAGCATAAATACAACCTAATGTAGACTGAACAACACCACCAGACTAAGCCACAGCAACGCGTGGCCGGGCACAGCTAGTGTATATATATAGATGGGATTTTGGGGAAGAAAAAGCATTTTTCTCTGTGGTGTTTCTGTGTGACTAGAATCAGGAAACAGGCAGAGTGTCAGAAGCTCCAGTCCCTCATTAGCTGATTTTGTTTTGCTTGCCTTCGACAACACATTGCTTGCTTTTGTTTGCTTTTTGCCCCACAATATCACCTTGTGGTGGCATTCCTAGCTCTGCAAAGAAGTTCAGTTTCTGGTTTTTCTTACAACAAAGTTATACTTGACACTAAAATGCTGATTCCTTTGCAACACAAGCCAAATCACCTTGAGGGATATGTCCTTCACACCAAGCCAGATGGTTAGAAACCTGTGATACATTTTAGACTGATGCAAAGCTACCTTGAGCAGTGACAGTTTTAGATATAATTCATTTCAGATCTATGTGTTTTATAACCAGTTGTAGTGTGCTCATAATTTTTGTGTAGCAAGACATAAGACTTCACATAAATCAATCTCACAAAAGAAATGGGCTCAATTGTGTTATCTTATGTTCTCCCATCGCAATCACAAAGATACGTAAACTCATCAAGACATTTGACAAGGTTTACACACTTGTGCTTGTTTGTTTTTAGCTGCAGTTTGAGTAGCCCTATAATGGATTAGTATAATATTCTCTGAGGCAAACTTTATATTTGAAAGTGGATTGACCTCCCAAGCCTGACAACAACTACCACTGAATAAATTCTGCCAGGAATACCCGATAATAGTTTTGGCATAAATCAAAAATAACTTGAAAGCACACAACAATATCATTTTAAAGGGGTGGGGAATGTCTTGTATATTCACAAGCTCTACTCAAGTCTCCTATAAGAAAGTTGACAATAACCCTAAAATAATATTCTGAGGGTTTCTAACACAAAATGCCCTGGCTACATGGGCAACCCCACTTACAACTCCATGTACCCTCGGAGACCATGGATAAAGGAATCATTTTCCTCTTCAACTGAAATCTGCAAATCCAGTCTTTTTCATTGACTTCACACACCCCACACAGAGGTGGCTGAACTCCACAAAAGGCATGTAGCATCCATTGACAAACCGACAGCTGTGCGAAGACCCTGACATATTCCTTTAAAGCTCAAAAGTTAACACTGGCGAGAGTTCCCAGTTTGATGATCCAGGTCCCTTTAGAGCAAGTGCTTTTATCTCCATGTCAAGACTTGACTTTGATCAAAACTTTTCAATGCTAAAACCTAAGTACAATATCCAAAGGGTTCCCCTCATTGATGGTGGCAGATACATCTTTGAAAAAGTCCAACATGAACTTGAACATGTCAGGTACAAATGATAAACTACAATCAACCAGACAACAAGCTGCCTAGTCCACGTTAATTTGCTTGCTGAAGAAGTAAGCCATTCTACCTCCTATAGATATGATATGGAAATAGGTAATAACAGGGCCTTTTGCTATCCCACATTATAAAATGTAGAGACTCATGGGGAGAATCTCACATAAACATGTGCAGCATTATTCTGCTCTCTGCTTGAAGTGACTATTACAGTTCATGTATTTTTAAAATGGCTTACACATTCTGATAGACTATCAGAAGATCTTAGCTAATAAATATATACACAGGTATACAAGTCCAGCTACACTCTTGTCCTGCTTATTTATACCTGTAGGCTAGTAATGGGCAACTGAGGTAGGTCTAAGTGCCAATATTCTGCTTCAAAACCTTTCAAAGGTCACATGTACTGCCAAAAATAGAAGCGGCTGAAAATCCCAAAATGGAAGGGACTGGAAATCCAATTCTAGATTTGAAAAGTGGAGAGTGGATTATGTTAAACAGTATGGCAGAGCATATTTATACAATCTATTTAAAAGCTAAGTAGCCACTGATCTTTAGGGGCATCTGGGAGACTGCAAAAACAGACATGTATCTGGCATGTTGCTCCAATGTCACACAAGTCCCCTCCTCCTATAGATTTTATGTACATAGAATCACACAGTTGAAAGGGACCCTAAATGCCATAGAGTCCACAACCCCTCTACTCATTGTAGAAACCTCAGCTAGAGGATCTCAAATATCATGATGCTCCTGGAATGCACATGCCAGCGATGTAGATGATGTTGTCACCATTTATTCTTGAACAAATGTAGAGAACTTACTCTAGATCTATGCACACTTACTCTAGTTCTATACACACTCCTTTCAAATATAAGATCCAGAGGGAAGTAGTGCTAGACTTTGCTGCTGCTGCTCCTGTACGAATCCTATTAATTTCATTGGGGCTTGCTGTGTCAAACCTCCCACTGAATTGAGCCCTAAACCAGTTGCAGTTTTAACCCTCCATCTACAAAATCAGCCTTGTTAAAAACTATGAGTAATACTCAATATACATATTTATGTTCTATTTCCAAGGCAGAGAAGAAGCTAGATATAGTTCAAAGAGAATTTAAAAGTTTTGAAAGTATCAGACTTGAATGCTGTTAATTTTTAAACCAGTTCATTTTGTCAGCATAGACATAAAGGGTATCATAATAGCCCAATTTTATTGTTCCTGCTGCTGCTCTACTGTTTGGTTTCATTTTGTGTGTGTCAGTAAACACTGAAATACATTGCAATTCACATTTCAAATTCATGAAAGGATTTGATGTGCTCAGAATGGTTCATGCCATTGCCCTTAGGTCAAAGATCACTTCAGAAATTCTGGTTTCCATGTTGTAAGCAAGCAAAGAAAAACAATGTGTGTGCAATTCTTTCACTTTCTCTGCATGACATCTGTCTAAGTGATTTATCAATACTGGCAGATGGGATATTCTTTCCTCCAAGGATCAGTGAGGACTGTGACAGCCTCTATAAAAAAAGTTAGAGATCACACTTTAGTGGGTGAATGGGCTCCTAGAGGCAGAGGGATGCAGCTCCCCACAGGGAATATACATTTTATTAGTAACTGAACATACAACTCACTCTTAAATTCTATCCATGCATAACTATAGTCTTGCTCTCAATTTCTAAAATCTAATAAGCCAAGAAGAAGGGGGTCTACAGGAATGTGGTGTTGCAAACCAAGTACACCAGGTATTACTTACTTACTTAGGTGATCCCTCATAGGTCAAGGATGATGGTCCTCTGTCAGGACCATAATTTCTGGGCCTGTACTCTGGCGCCAGAAATCAAGGACGCTGACATCAAAGACTGATAAGGCACCTGCAGCTCTCGACCCTGAAGGGAAACAACTGGTGTGCGAGTGGGAAGAATTGCGCGGGGTTTTCTCTGGGCAGGAATTGTTACTTTGAATGTGGGGGAAGTGTATATAAGGGAATCTTTCTGGGCCGACCAGCAATCTCGGCTTTATGCGTGTCAAGTGTTCTTCAGTAAAGTTTTCGGTGATAACAGAGCGAGTCTCTTGTGTCCATTCGGATGTGGCTGGAGTGAGCTGACAGTCCTCCATTTCTGGTGTCTTGGGCGTGTGTCCGTAGGTGGCTGAAGAGACCTATTCTTGACCCGCATGTTCTCCTGCAGTGAGGACATTGGTTTCCAGGTGGAAGGCGGTCCCGGTCAGGGTTGGCTTGGCGCTCCTTCCTCTTGGCACGTTTCTCCCTTAGGCCCTCCATTTGTGCCTCTTCGAACTCCACAGCACTGCTGCTCACAGCTGACCTCCAGTTAGAGCACTCAAGGGCCAGGACTTCCCAGTTCTCAGTATCTATGCCACAGTTTTTAAGGTTGGCTTTAAGCCCATCTTTAAATCTCTTTTACTGCTCACCAACATTCCATTTTCCATTCTTGAGTTGGGAGTAGAGTAACTGTTTTGGGAGATGGTGATCAGGCATTCGGACAATGTGGCCAGTCCAGCGGAGTTGTTGGCGTAAGAACATTGCTTCAATGCTGGTGGTCTTTGCTTCTTCCAACACGCTGACATTTGTCCGCCTGTCTTCCCAAGAGATTTGCAGGATTTTTCTGAGGCAATGCTGATGGAAACGCTCCAGGAGTTGAGTGTTATGTCTGTAGACCATCCACGTTTTTCAGGCGTAGAGCAGGGTTGGGAGGACAATGGCTTTATAAATAAGCACCTTGGTATCTCTACGGATGTCCCGATCATCAAACACTCTTCATTCGGACTTTTGTGGAGAGGTGGCTGCCAAGGTAGTGGAAACGATCAACGTTTTCTAATGTGACTCCATTAAGCTGTATTCCTGGCATTGCAGAAGGATTAGCTGGTGCCTCTTGGAAGAGCACTTTGGTTTTCTCAATATTCAATGAGAGGCCGAGCTTCTTGTATACTTCTACGAAGGTGTTTAGAATGGCTTGTAGGTTCACAGACTACGTTGTCATCGGCATCTTGGTTTTGGCTTTCAGTCTGCTTAGGTTAAATAGCTTGCCATCTGTCCGATAGATGATTTCCACTCCGGTGGGAAGCTTCTCACCAACAAGGTGAAGTATCATAGCAATGGAGATGGAAAATAAGGTAGGGGCAATAACACATCCCTGCTTGACACGCGATTCCACCTTAAATTGGTCACTATGCGGGCCGTTGCTGTCCAAGATTGTTGCCATCATGTCATCATGGAGGAGCTGCAGGATGTTCACAAATTTGTCAGGGCACCCGATTTTTTGGAGGATGGTCCTGAGAGCACTGTGATTCACTGTGTCGAATACCTTTGCAAGGTCAATGAATGCCATGTACAGAGGTTGATTTTGTTCCCTACATTTTACTTGGAGCTGTCGTGCAGTGACGATCATGTCCACTGTTCCTCTGGAGGGGCAGAAGCCATTCTGGGATTCTGGGAGGGTGTCTTCAGAGACAGGAAGAAGGCAGTTTGCAAGGATTCTTGTGAGGATTTTCCCAGTGGAGGTTAGAAGGGAGATACTGCGATAGTTTCCACAATTTTTATATATTGTATTTTACTATGTTATTTAATTATTTTAACTGTTTTATTCTTATTTTATTGTATTATGATGTACTGGCAGTGATCCTACCAGTTGTGTAAGCCGCACTGAGTCCCCTCGGGGAGAAGGGCGGGGTAGAAATATTGGAAATAAATAAATAAATAAATAAATCTGTTTTATCCCCTTGCTGTTGGTGGCATCCTTGAAGTCTACTGGGGTTTTCTCGGTCACCCACACCTTTTCAATGAGCTGGTGGAGTTGTTGCATCAGCTCAGGTCCACCCGCTTTGAAGATTTCAGCAGGGATCCCATCAGTTCCGCTGGTTTTGTTATTTTTTTTGTTGGCTGATGGCATTGCTGACTTCTTCCAAACTAGGCAGTGCTGCAAGTTCATCCCTGTTTGTTGTTGCGGGATTTGTGAGAGGGCCTCTTCGCCAATATTGGAGCTGTGATTCAGCAGGTTCTGGTAGTGCTCTTTCCAATGTAGTGCAATTGATGTTTTGTCCTTCAGAAGTTTGGTTCCATCTGATGAGCGTAGAGGCTGTATGCCATGGTTTCTTGGTCTGTAGATTATCTTTGTGGCTTTGAAAAATCCCTGAGCATCATGGGTGTCTGCAAAGTGTTGGATTTCTTCAGCCTTCTTTGTCCACCAGATGTTCTTGAGTTCTCTGGTCCTTCTTTGGACCTCAGCTTTTGCACTAGCATAGTTCTTTTTCTTACCAGCACAGCTGGTGTCTCTCTGCCATGTTTGGAAGGCTTTCCTTTTGTTATCAATTAACTGTTGGATCTCTTTGTCATTATCGTTAAACCAGTCTTGATGTTTCTTAGTTTGATATCCAATGGTTTCTTCACAGGCTGTGATGATGGAGGTCT
This sequence comes from Anolis carolinensis, assembly GCF_035594765.1. Taxonomy (NCBI): domain Eukaryota; kingdom Metazoa; phylum Chordata; class Lepidosauria; order Squamata; family Anolidae; genus Anolis; species Anolis carolinensis. The sequence continues at coordinate 106,189,910 of NC_085841.1, forward strand.
TCAGTTTGTTCCAGTGTTCCTCAACATTTTTGGGGTGCTCTATCCTTGAGTGCTGTTTGGAGAAGGGCTCATTTGGAGGGCTCCTGAAGGGCTTGGGTGTTCATTTTACACTTTATTTTTCTTCCTTGGAGTCTATGTTTGGGGGTGATCATGATAGCCATTGTGGATCGGATTAACCTGTGGTCCATTCAGCAGTCATCAGCACCTGTCATGGCTCTTGTGAGAAGCACATCGTGGCAGTCTCTGGCACGTGTAATTACATAGTCCAAGAGGTGCCAATGCTTTGACCGGAGGTGCTTCCATGATGTCTTGAGCTTGTTTTTCTGGCAGAAGAGCGTGTTGGTGATGACAAGGTTGTGCTCTCCGCATTTGGTGAGAAGCAAGATGCCATTCGAGTTGCTGTTTCTGACCCCATCTTTTCCTATGATCCCTGGCCACAGGTCGGAGTCCCGTCCGAGTCTTGTATTAAAGTCCCCCAGGAGGATGATTTTCTCCTCCTTAGGTATCTCCGATAGGACAATGTCCAGCTGACAATAAAATTTTTCCTTGATGTCTTCGTCAGCATCTAGAGTTGGTGCATAGGCACATATGATGGTTGCCTGTTGGTTTTTGGAAAGGTTAATTTGGAGGGTTGAGGGTCGTTCACTGATGCTGATGGGTGCCTCAGTCAGGTGCTTCACCAGGTCATTTCTGATAGCAAAGCCAACTCTGTGTATTCTTCGCTCTTCTTCAGTCAGTCCCTTCCAGAAGAAGGTGTAGCCTCCTTTTTCTTCCTTCAACTGTCTCTCTCTTGCTCTCCGGGTCTCCTGAAGGGCTGCTATGTCAATGTTAAAGCATCCCAGTTCCCTTGCAATGATAGCAGTCCTGCGTTTGGGGCGTTCACTGTCAGTGTTATCCAACAGTGTCTGTACGTTCCATGTTCATTTTTCTTTTTTGGCCGCAGAGTGGTGACCCCTCTGGACGCGGCAGTCCAGTCAGGGATAAGAGAGGAAGACTATGTTTAGGGCACCTTTTCTAGTCCCTTCCCCATGTGGGGTGAGCAGAGAGGATCCTAAAAAGAGCTTCTCAGTCATGCATACAGCTGCTGGACTACTCAATTGCCTCGGACCTTGAAGTAGAGCGACTGAGTCCATAACCACAGCCCATGTGCCAGTCTGTGATGAGGGGCTTCCAGATTTCACAGTCCTGCCCCCGTCACCACTCGTTGATTTCCATGGGACTTTTGTTGGTTTGTTTTTATTTTTCTTGGAAGATGCCTGTGCGTGATTTTTTAAAATGTGTGTAGATCGGTGCACGGCCGGTCAGCACACAATCTTCAAAGAGTGAGGTTCCAGCAGTGGCGTGGTTAACATGGTGACAGTGGCTTTTCAGTCTGTTGCAGCCTTCTTCTGCCTTCACAGCCATTGTAACATGTACCATGTTATCCTCCGTCTGCTCCGCCGCTGAGGTCTAACCCTAACCCTAACCCTCCCCTTCCAAGAATTAACCTTAAAATGAGTCATTCATGATTATCAGTTAGTCATATGTGTACTTTCTAGGTTTAATGAGAGTTCACTGGGTAATAGAATTTCACTTACCCTAGCTCAAGCGCAAAGACTTACATGGGAACAGATTATGCTCCTGGGATATATAGGAGAGCAGGAAGGAAAGAGGATGACCAATGGAGGAGAGGTAGAAAAATACCTGAAAAAAAGCTGCCCAGGACAGCATGACTATCAGGAAACTTGTAAGGATGGGAACTGGTCCAGTCATTGGGGAGGAGGATTGTATCCAGAGCCTGGAACTGGCATGTAATCAGTATGGTAAAGGAAGTCTCAGCCACTTTCCTGCTGCTTCTGTGAGCTTACCAGGATTTGTAAGAGTTACTTTTTGCCAACAACAATTTCTTGAATCCCCTGCCAATTTGGCCAAACTGGTGCTGCCTATCTTTGCAGCTTTACTGACTGGGACTTCAGGAATCTATGATCCAAAAGAAAATTTAACAAGCATTGGAACATGCTATCAGTGTTGCTGGACCCCCAATGTTGTGGATACTTTTTTCTTTCTGTGTGTTGACGGGCTGTGGCATTCAATTGTCCACACTACTATGGCAGCCAGAATTAGTTTGTTCCCTCCATTTCTGGGTAGTACGAAGCATCTTGACTGATGTTGCCAGATGGTGAGGTTGCCAATGATGTGGGAGGGTGAGTTACTATGTCTGCAACATTTTAACACTTGCCGTTTGCTGTATTTTCCTTCCTCTCCTGGACCACCCATCCAATGAATGCAACAGTTCTGCTTTTATAGCTGCAGAATTGCTGTAACCCTCTGACACAGTTGTACGTAAGGGCTGCTCTTTGGAAGAAATGCTCTCACCTCTTGCCTCTTAACATTACAGGAGCAACAGGTGTTAATTCCGACTGGATCATGCCTATTATATATGAAATATATGATTTAATTATTGGGATGCTATTGCCATAACCATGTTTTTGTTAATACAGTTCATGTTATTGGACTCTTCATTTGTGTGTGCTCTTGCTCTCAATCTCGCCCTTGTTTTTGTTACTAAGGTTATAGCCTGCTTGAATGCTGTAAATATGACCATGGCTGTTTCCAAAGTTACAAAAGTATTCTAATAAAACAAAGGTTAAAAGCCAACACATGAAATTTCCCTTGTGTGAGCCATAACAGAATGCAATAGGTAGCCCCTCTTTTCATTATTACAGGTTATCAAAAGTGATTTACCTTTATGTCATGGCTATGGCTTTTGGTGTTGTTGTTTTCTTTTTGTTTTGTTTTTTAAAAAATAGCTATGTAGTTAAAGCTTCAATTTCAGTTTCCCTCAACCCCCCCAATTTCATACTTAAGGAATAGTTTGTCATGTTTGGGTCCCCTTGTGTGACTTTCACTGAGGTAAGAGAACAACTCTGAATGCACCCCCATTACACAGAAACAAAAAGATCATAGGATTGCCTTTCAGAATCATATTTTCCCTAAAATGCATTAAAGGGTATTATTAGAATCTAGCACTTGATTTGCTGGAAGCTTGAAAATCTGCTTATTTAAACTACAAATCCTGATCCATGGCATGGTATATCAAGGAGACAATGAATCAGCACGAGACTTAAGTCCAAATGTTTTTTAAAAACCTATTCAAGTGTTGAACCCTGTTTTGACAAAAAGTTTCAGAACCTTGGATACCCATTTAAAATTCAGAATAAAACCTACAGCAGATTCGCCATATCAATGATGCTAGCTGCCACTAATTATGCTGGCTGGAGTATTCTTGAACTTGTAATCCAAGCAATACTATTTTCAAGATCTCTATTGTTTCTCACATAGCAGCCATGAATCCTGCAATTTATTACTCCTCAATTCTCCTAGTAGTGTGAATTTCTGAGGAAAGTGTTGCTAGCATTCTTTTCCATGACATGGGAGGCATCCGGAGAACATGAGGGCTCCATCAAGGTCACCTTTGCACTACAAGTTGCCAAACCTAACTATTTTATCAAATCCAGAAAGCACTACCTTAAAGAGCATTAAGACTTGGACATTATCTTAAAGACCAAACCATAGTGATAGACCCATTGGCAATACTCAAACAGTAAACATCCATGTACACACACATGCAATGCCACAGCAAGGGTTAGAATTGTATGGCCCTTCAGACTTTGTTATATTGCAATTCCCAGCATTCATCACCACCGATTAAGCTGGCAAAGATTGCAAGGAATTGCACATTCAACATCTGAAGGGCTGAACAATTCTCATGCTTGCATTAGAAAGCCTGTCAACAGAGATTCAAAAGCAGGATCATTTCTCAAGATAATACTATGTGTAAGTACACTAGGGACATTCTCCCAATTACAAAATATCTTCACTTAATTTTTCAGACCTCAAGATACCCTTCAACATATTTTTTTTTTTAACTGAGCTGTATTTGCAATAAAAATGCCTACATGTTAGTTTTATTGCAAATCTTTTGGGAAGAGATAAGTGATCTGAGATACAATTTGAAATATGATGTCTCAGCTATGATGTTGGTATGACCCTACTGAGCTCACAAATTAACCACTGAATTAATGCAGCCTAATATAGTCATTCTTGAAGCCGTTTTCAAGATTCAAAATTGCTTCATTTCCTGCATTCTGTCAGTGGCCATTATATTTAATCTAAAGGTGTTATTTTTCAAATAGGCAGATTCACACATTTGAACAAACAACATTTTCTCCACTGAAAGACTACCTGTTTTGTGCATTTTAAGAGCAAAGGGATTTGATCCTATGCACTTGATAACTAAATCCTTTCTTACCAAAGTCAGAATGAGTGTGTAAACAGTAATCAAAAAAACAAACAAGATCTCTCTTTTTTTCAGTTTAGAAAGCCTTTAAAACAGTCTCTCCAAACACTGTGCAACCCCCTCCCCCCCCCGCCCAGCCTGTTGTCAGAGAAAATATATGTCAAACCCAATATCTCTAGGAAAGAAGATACTAAAATTGCATATGACCGAAAATGCTCATGAAATCCATCGCATACTGATTTAAAAGGAGCAGCACAAGGTATGTCTTGTTGCAAGAGATTAAGTACATTCTTATGAGCTTTTTCAGCATAGAACCAGCTTTAGTTACTGTTCATGATATTTTTCACAAGAGGAAGGAGGACCTAAATCACAAGTTTCAGGTCGAAGGAAACCTAACAGTTTCCCATATTGATATTGGCATGCTGCAACAAGCAGTGTCAGAAACCCATCAGAAATTCCTCTGTTGAGGAAGGCTGCATAACTGGAAAGGCAGATTGTTGCTTCAGGAGCTATAGCTATTACATCATAGCCAGGTCATATAGATATATCTCCCAGTGTAGAATCTCAGTCACAGTTTTCTTTACTTTGTGAAAATGCAATCAACAGAGTAGCTCTCCTGTTGTTATTTTGAACCTGTTAAATGTTAAATTAACATATTAAATGTGTATATCTGTATAATATATCTATCTTAATATATAATATAGTACATTTCCCAAGAGATCAGAACTGACATAAAATGTATATTAAAAAGTGATGAGGTCTGACACCACAAAGCAAAATTCTTTGTTCTTGCAATCAACTGTTTATATTTGTTACCATCACTACTATCTCAAAAACTTTAATGTTATGTAATGTTCTTAAACATACATTTTTCCAACAGGAAATATGTATGAGAACTACAATAATCCCTCCACATTGTGGGTCTGACTTTCATGGTTCTGGTTATTCACAGGTTTGATTGCTATGTTCTCTCTAAAAAGTTCTAGGTCCTATAGAGCAGTAGTTCTCAATCTGGAGTCCCCAGATGCTTTTGGCCTACAACTCCCAGAAATCCCAGCCAGTTTACCAGCTGTTAGAATTTCAGGGAGTTGAAGGCCAAAACATCTGTGGACCCACCGGTTGAGAATCACTGCTTTAGAGCAACTGCATGGTCCATTTCCACCAGACATCACTCTGGAGAACCTAGAGATTTCTAGAGAAAACACTTCTTTAGGCTATTGTAGGTCCTCCAGTGGGATTTTATGGTTAACTCCATGTGGAAGTTGACTTTAGAGTTGTGCTGGAGGATCAAGAGATTCCTAGAGAGATGCTCTCTCAGACTAAAAGAAAATGTTTTCTTTATTGATTGTTTTCCTACTTTTGCAGACATCCTGCACCCCTAAGCTCAGCAAATGTGAAGATTAAAAAAAATCATCAATATCATTCTCACAAATACATTTTGAACATGAGTTTTTGAGGAAATAATAATAATAATACATGACAAATTCTGAAACATGAAATACCTCACATCAACTGACCAGCTTTGCTCCCCAGTGTGTTCAGATAACTTTTCTTGTCAAAGATGAGCAAAATTGTGACTATTTGTTACATCCCCAGTTGTGCTGATTCTAAGAAGAGAACAAAGCATGGTTTCTGACACAGAGACTGTCTCTATAAAAGACCTGCAAGTTGGAACAGATAAATGTTATTAGAAGGAGCAGAGGGATTCAAGAGGAATTCTAGATAAGCCAGAATGTGGTGGGCTTGGAACCTCAGTGCGATAAACTGACTTGTGACATTAAAGTTAAAAAGGGAATATGGAAGCAAACAGATTTTTGGAATATATGGGGTAAATGTATTGAGTTTATATTCATTGAAGGAAAAGGGAGCAAACCTGCAACAGAAACAATGAAATTTTGGATTTAAAGGATAAGATGAGTTGGTCCAGTTGGAGGTGGCACAAGGAAAGGGAAAGGGATAAAGGGGGGGGGGGGAGAGAGAGAGAGAGAGAGAGAGAGAGAGAGAATAAAACAAAATATGTTTAAGTAGATAAAAGATTGTAAACAAATGATAAGCACAATATGTCTTAAGCGGGGGGAAGCATCTTATTATTATGCTTATTGTTATTTTAGAGTAGCAACTATGTAAAATGTTAATATTAATAATTTTACATATAAGCTGTATTAAGACAATTTTTATTTTCCTGATTTAGATATTGTTAGCAAAATGATTAATTGTATATGCTCTTGGAAAATTAAAATAAAAAAATTAAAAAGGAAGCTCAGTGGGAAGGTGACACTGAGATGGCAGAAGGAGGAGGAAAACCAGATATATAGATGACATGATACAGGAAAACAGGAAAAACCAGAAGTGCATAAAAACTCCATATAGGATTTAGGCCTCATCTACACTGCTATATAATTTAGTTTCCAAATGCAGTTAAACTGCATTGAACTGGATTATATGAGTCTATACTGCCATATAATGCAGTTCAATGCAGTTAAACTGCATTCTGAAACTGAATTATATGGTAGTGTAGAATTAATGCAGTTTCAAATAACTTGAATTGCCATGATTCAAAGCTATTGAATCACAGGTGCTGTAGTTTTACATGCTCTTTAGCCTTCTCTGACAGTGCTGGTGTCTCGCCAAACTACGGTTCTTATGAGTCCTTAGTGAGGAGCCATGGCAAGTAAAGTGCTGCCAAACTGCACTAATTCTACAAGGCAGATGCACCCACAGAGTGAGAAGAGGCTGAATGGCATCATCCAGTATATATGTTGATCTATGAGCACCTAATGGTGTTCCATGCAGTCATGCCGGCCACATGACTTTGGAAGTCTACGAACAATGTCGGCTCTTCGGCTTAGAAATGGAGATTAGCACTACCCTCCAGAGACGGACACGACAAGTCTTAATGTCAGGGGAAAACCTTTACCTTTACATCTTACTTGCTGATTCAAATATAAAGAAAATTTCATGTTCTGCAATATCAGCCTTCTCCCAGACCTGGAATTTGAATGCCTGAAATTCAGGGCAGAAGCAAACAGCAGTAGGTCATGCATTGGACACTCTAACGACCTCATCATACAAACCTTTTTTGGGGATGGACATTGTGTGGCTTCCAGTGGAGGCCCCATCCCCAACCAGGGTGGAAGCGTCCTTGGACACTTCTCCCCAAACATGGAGGCCTTTCCATGTTGTGCTGGCTCCAATAGAGTCAACATGCTTCTGCCCTGTTTGAGTGAAACCTCCTGGTGTGATGAGGAAAGTGTCATTGCACCTGCTGTTTCACCCCACTTGCTGTTCTGCTCCTGTTGTTTTTATTAATTATGTTTTCAACTGGTTTTAAGTTTATGGATAAAAGATAAATTTAAGTTTTTTAGTTTGGCTATTTTTAGCTATGATTCTTATAACCTGAGTACCAGGATGAGAAAATAGACAGGAAAACATCATCATTATCATCATCATCATACAATAACAACATCAGCAGTTTTGTCTTCAGCATCCCAGCAATCTCTAAAAGGGAACAAGAAAAGACAGTTGGCAGATGTTTTCACTTGCATTTTTAAACTAGACTGCCAATTCTCTTGCATCTTCTCACTTGTTCAAATAAAATATTTTGATATTTACAGTGATATAGGGTGGATATCCGCCCATGAAAAACAGAAAAAATCAAGATACCTGATATTAGCAGCTGATTTTCCACCCCATGCAAAAGATAGTTTTAAAAATGTATGTTTTAACACATTTCATTATGTGTGAAAATAATTATGTCCAGAATTCTGTGTGGCATTTACATATGCCTTATCCCCAAGCTGTTGCGAAGCAGCTGCTGCCATCAACAGAGATCTGTTGTCTTGTCAATAAGGAAACAGCTGGCTGCCATTTACAACCCCTTCTATGAGTGATCACAATTGTGATAAGAGAACCTGGATTCTGTCACAATCCCCCTCACTCTGGAGAGTACAAACTTGAGGGAGGAATGGGCAACAATTCCCTACTTTCCAAACAAAAGAGAAACAAGCCTCCATCAACTGCAGTGGCTACTTCCCAGTAAGTGGGGATTGGGGAATGTTTATGGTCCCACCACAGCTCCTAAATTAGAAGCAATGTAGGGATCATAAGAGCCAGTATGATTTATTGCCAGGTGTCAAACTTGCAGCCCTCCAGATGTTTTAGCCTCCAACTCCCAGAAGCCTTAGTGGGCTTGTCCAATGGCCAGGAATTCTGGGAGCTGAGGCCCAAAACACCATTAGTTTAGTGGTTTGGTTTAACACCATTGGTTTAGTGGTTTGAATAATGGACTACAGCTCTAGGGAACAAGGTTTGAATTCCTCCTCAGCCATGGAAACCTGCTTGGTGAACTTGGGCAAGTCATGCTCTCTCAACTTCAAAGGAAACCAAAGGCAAATCCCCTTTGAGCAAAGAGTGTCAAGAAAGCTTCATGATAGGTTGCCTTAGGATTGCTATAAACTTCAAATGACTTGAAAGCACACAACAACTATTGCAGATTGTGAATACGCAACAGATGCAACAGTCACAGCTATGTAACTCTGGGTCACTCATTTATAACTGTAATAAAGTATTCCAGCCAACAATTTTAGGAATTGAAGTTTTTTAAAATGCCTTGCTAGTGCATACTGCAGTTTGTGATTATGATAAATGTGGCAAGAAAAGTGGCCTACAACAACCCTGCAGTGTAATCCTTTACCTTGAGCACTGATTGAGCCATGAGCCTAGTATGACAACCCTGTAGTGTAGTCCTGTATTATAATCTTGTCTCCAAGATGTTGTCTCCTGACAGGATTCTTGTTTTAAGGAAATCACTGTTAATTCTTTTTTAAAAAAAAATCACTGTTAATTCTTTTTTAAAAAAATCACTGTTAATTCTTAAGGTAAAATGGATTGTGAAATTCATCACAGTACTAATGCCAAGAATGAAATGATTGAAATTATCCCCAAGGTACCCCCACACAAAAAAATTTATAGCAAGAGCTGTCTGTAGGGCTTTCTGATTCATATCAAAATCTTCCTAATTTTGTTGCTTAACCAAACTGTACAAAACAAAACTAGATGAATTAGCCTCTCACACATCTGGCGAGCTTTGACTGAATGGGCCATAAATGTTCCTAGATCTGGATTAGCCCACGTGATGCCAAATTAAAACATTAGATAAATATATCAATTTCAATAAGAAGATTGTTTTGAAATCAGTTAAGGAATTATATTTAATCTAAAATCGTTCGTTGGGCAATGCCTTTATCAGACTTTCTACGCTTTTTGATTTTTCAACACTCATCCCAAATGGAATGCAGGATGGGGGGAGGGAACTCTAACAATTTGACTTTGGGCTACTCTACACTGACCCTTTATCCCAAGGCCAATCTGGAATGGCAAGCATCAGATCATTCCCGGGATAGTTTTGACTACCAGTTCCTCAACCAATACAGGGGTGGGAGGGAGTCCTGCCCATCCAGCAGTGTTAAATCCGGTTTATTGTTGCTGGACAGCCACATGAACCCTCTCCCTGCAGTTCTCATTGCAGTGGCAGCCAGCAGGCATGACATAGCTAGTATCTATCGCTCATTGCCTAGAGTGACATTGGCCAGGGTGCCAAAGCAACACAGAAGAGGGGAGATGGAAAGGGGAAAATGTCTCTTGCTCTTCCTTCCTTGCTCTGATTGCCTTATCACTCCAGTTAGCATCATTCCAGGTGTTGAGCGATGAACACTAGCCATCTCGCACTCACTGACCAGCATGACAATAAGAACAGAAGGGTCAGTGAGTGCTGTACTGTATCTCTGGGAATACAAGAAAGCTATGAAAATAGTTTCAGTAAGGTCTGTCCTGAAACTAGTCCAACTATGCAGGCCTAAAGTTACAGTTTGCTCTGGATTCTTGAGGAGAATTCAGAGCAATCTGCAACTTTTGCCATTGCAATTCAACTTGAATCAGCTCTGTGTGTCATTTAGCAACTGTAGAGCTGATTCCCTACCCCTTCCCCTTTGGGATTTTGAGTCTGCGTAGATGTGCTCACTATTTCAGACTCAAAATGGATATTTCAGACAGAATGAATTATTCCCTGACAAGTGCTGCAGACAACAGTTTACAAAAGGAACTTGGGAAAGTTACTTTTGGTACCTTGTATCTGTCTCTTTCTCTTGTGCAAAACACATGATTCCACTGTAGGTAGAGAGCAGAATAAAGAGGAACATGACAGTATTTGTAGCAGCAAACCTGAAATTAATTTTAGTTGTTGATTCAGCTGAAAAATAATAAGAAGCATATTTCAGTGTTGACCATTCCTTTCTGCCTAAACATCTGTCCATGTATTCTTTCATTTCATGCATACCAGATTAAGAAACAGAACACTCTACTTATTATCTGAAGGTTTGAATATCTGCCAAGGAATGACAGAAAGTGCCAGCAATTGAACCCAGTTCAGCCTCAGAGAAAACAAAACAGTCACAGAAAGGTGTCATTTTCTCCTTTGGGTTTGGCAGGAGACTAGGTGAGCAGGCATCCCCGGCATGTGAAGTCAGATTCATTTGGAATTTGCATGCTGGAGTGCTTTGTTCCAATGCCTTGTCAGTAAATGGGCCGTAAGGTAAAGGAACATAAAAACAAACACTGTCTGCCAGTGTGAGGTGCTTTCCTAGAGGTACTGCAGCAGTCTGTTCGGTACACATTACCCCTGCCTCCCTTTTAAATGAAGTATTCCTTTCCTGGTAGTGCATACTTAACAAGGCAAGTCCAAGACGTTTTGCTGCCTGAGGAAAATGGCCCACGGCAACTCAAGTCAAGGTGCATATTGCTCAAAGCAAAAATAGTGATTTTGGCATAGGAGACGGGAAATCGGTCAAGCATACCTCCCTATTCTTGGCAGTAAGAAAATAGTAAAGCACATAGTGAACATTTGATTCCCTTTCATGACATCCAAGACCTTTTGCCTTGTTGTCCAATAGTAGGATTGGCCCTACTCCTAACCATATCCACTATTTACATATTCCATCAGCTCAGTATGCTTTCCTCCCAATTAACTTAAATGAGGGGATTCTTTCTCTCTCTTTCTCCCTCCCTATGAAGATTTTATTGCTATCTACCAAGAGGAAAGTCTAGAGATTGATATCAGGCTTTCATTAGCATACCATTTCAATAATTTTAGGGATGTAAATCTTTATTATTATTATTATTTCATTCCTGAATGGAAGAAAGGAAATGTCTCCTTTCTACACAGGGAAGGATTTTTCCTACTTGTCAAAAACATAATTTCACATTTCAGCACTTCCATTAAAAATTCATATATGAAAAATGTGAAGAAGATATTGTCTTGGGTAAGACACACAATTGTTTGGGTAAGTTTTTTTTTTAGCAGAAAAATGGGCTTGGTATAAACAAATGTTTCACAAAAACACCTCCCCCCCCCCAAGGATAACAAAATATGGGGTTTTTTTACATCTTTAGTAAACAGACAGTTCTGTATTTGGGGCATAACTGAGTGCTGTGGTTTACAGAGGCTGAAAAGCATTGAAGCCAGAATGTGAGGCAGACACCAGAAAGCATAAGGCCTGATGACCCTATGTCATGGAGCCAAATCCCAGGGCTGAATTTCCAAGCCCTGAATCTGGCTTCATAACATAACATAAATAACCCTGCAAGCACCTGGCGGGAGAAGATAAAATGAGCCTAGGAACTCAGGGTTGAAAGTATAAACAATTATAATTGATATAGTGTGGGAATGGTAGTAATGTGATCCAGAGGGTGGGATTTGATGATGATATTTGCGTGTGGTATTACGTTGCATCAGAAGTGATAAAATTGAATGTATGTAAACATTAGGTCATTCTCGACTTTTCCAAAGTCATGTATTCTTCAATAAAGATTGGATTTGAGAGCAGCTATCTTTGATCTGCGTTCAGACTGGTCCTTTGAAGTGAGCCTGACATTTAAGTCGAGAATCCCGTTCTCACCCTCCTGCGGAATTCGCAGTGAAGTGATAATGAGTGAAGAAGGAGATCAAAGCCCAAATGGAGCAGGGAGGCCTTCGCAAGGGGCCCGGCCGAAGAGAGAAGAGACGCTGCAAGCCATAGCTTCCTCTACGGGGTACCCCAGGCCGAACGGCGTGACCCAGAGGATTCCCAGGGGAGGAAGAGGCGTCTCTGCGGCTGCAGAAACCAGTTAGGGATCTGGAGGAAGTATGCCGGAGACCGTGGCCCTGCGGTTATCCATCCTGGAAACTAATTTATCCAGGCTGTCGGAAACCGTGGGGAGGTTGGTGCCACTATTGGAAGAGAATCTCCAAAAGGAGCCCATCCGATATGGCGCCGAGAGAGAGCCAAGTAAAGAAGGAGATTGGAGCCAGAGGGGCCAGCGAGCATCAACGCAGAGTCCCGTGGCGGCAAGGGACGAGGGAGATGAGGAATACTGGCAGGAGCTGGAGTTCCGAGACAGAATGGCACGCGAAGTGGAGCGCCAGCGAGCTCTGGGAACTCTGAGGCCGCCATCTCCAACAGAGCTCCCAACCCCCCGAATGGGCGTCGGGGTGGAAAGACCACTGGGGCCAGGGATCGGGTCCAGTGGATTTGCAGACGAAGGCGGAGAGAAGCGGGAGATCCAGGAAGAGGAGGAGGATGTGCCGTACGACGAGGAAAGGCGAGATGCGGGGGCTACAGCGAGGCCAGTATGCGGATGGGTGGAAGGGCCGACAGCGGCGGCAGAATTTCGGGAGCCGCGCAGAATGACCACCGGAGTGGGGCGCGGCGTGTTCCAAGGGGCCGCCCGAGGAAACCCGATGCAACCCTTCCCCATGCCTCCCAGACAGCATCAACGGGCCGCAGAATGGATGCCAAGAAGGGAAGATCTCAAACTAGAATACGGAGGGGAATCAGATGAACTGAACTTTTTTCTAATTAGCATCAGAGGATACATGGAAGACAATGCACACACATTCCCCTCCGAAGCAAGCAGGGTTCGAGCCATCGGCAACACACTAAAGCGAGGAGCAGCCAGCTGGTATGTGCAACTACATGCCAGACGCGACCCATGCCTGAGGTCAGTGCCCCGCTTCCTCGCCGCACTGGAAAACCGGTTCAGAGACCGGCTAGAGCAATTGAGGGCTCGAGACCAGCTGAAAGGAATAAAGCAGAGGGACAAAACGGTGCCCGAGTACGCAGAGGAATTCCTCCACCTCGCGGAAAGGGTACCAGAGTGGTCTGAAGTGACCAAAGTGGAATTATTTAAAGAGGGACTACGCCCCGAGATTTTCAGCTGGGCAGCGCACAGAGATGACCCCGAAACGCTCCAGGGATGGATTCAACTAGCGGGGCGCGTTGAATCCACCCTGGCCCAAGTAAAGCGCTTCAGGAGCAGCGGCGGCCAGCAAAGACCGGTGGCGAGAGGTCGAGGAGAAACGAGGAAGCAGGAAAGACCCGGAGGGAGGCCGGGGATTCCCTCCAGAGGAGACGACAACAAACCTAAACCGGGATGCTTTGTATGTGGGAAGACGGGCCATCGAGCAGCAGAATGCTGGGCCCGGAAGGGGGAGCCGCCAAAACCCCCAAAGCCCAAGCCAGCAACCGGGAGGCGTGCGGAAGAGGAGGTACAAGCCCCAGAATCTTCAGAAAAACTGGTGAGTCGGGACAAACGCATGATAGTAGTGCCAATCTGCCTCTCGGGGCTAGAGAATCGGGCCACCTGCAAGGCATTTGTGGATTGTGGTTGTTCTAGAAACATTATAACTCCGGAATTAGCAGGAGCGCTGAAATGTCAGCAGATGGCGCTTGACTCCCCAATTGCATTTTCGCAGCTAGATGGATCAGTCGCTGCTGGGGAAGTATCTACAAAGGAAATACGGGGGGTCCCATGTAAAATAGGCAAATGGGAAGGAAGAATATCCTTTGTGATAGCCCCTATTGCCACATACCACGTAATATTAGGGATACCATGGCTCGAACAGGCAAATCCTGAAGTAGATTGGAGAGGAAAGAGCCTAGCATTTAAAGAACAGCAGACGCAATGGGAGATAAGCAAAATTGCAGAAGAGGAGGACGAGGGAGATGAAGCAGATGAAATAGACCCACAGCTATTGCCACCTGAATACAGAGACTTTGTGGATGTTTTCAATCAGAAAGAGGCCAGTAAATTACCTCCCAAAAGGAATATAGAAGTAGAAATTGAAATAACCCCAGGAGCAAACTTACCAAAACCAAAAGTGTATCCCATGTCTGTGCAGGAGAAGGAGGAATTGAGGAAATATATTGATAAAAACCTGGCGCGAGGCTTCATTAAGCCATCCAATTCTCCTCTCGGGGCCCCAGTGTTATTTAGGAGAAAGAAAGACAACTCCCTAAGATTGTGCATTGATTATCGAAATTTAAATGCAATTACTAAGGACAATAAATACCCTATGCCCTTAGTAAAGGATTTAATTACCGTATTGAAGAAAGGGAGCATATTTACTAAACTGGATTTAATTGAAGCATATCATAAATTAAGAATCAAACCGGAGGATACTTGGAAAACTGCATTTTCCTGCGCATTCGGCCATTTTGAATATAAAATTTTGCCTTTCGGATTAAAAAATGGAGGCGGTTGCTTTATGCAGCTTATAAATGAAATACTACACCCATTGTTGTACAGAGGGGTATTCATATTTCTTGATGATATCTTGATTGTGAGCGAAGATAAGGAAAAGCACGTAAAATTGGTCCGGGAAGTTTTGCAGAGACTAAGAGAAGCAAAGCTGTACGCAAAACTGTCCAAATGTGAATTTAATAAAACTCAAATTGACTTTCTGGGGTATCGGATATCTCCAGAAGGGTTAGCTATGGATCCAGCTAAAGTATCAGATGTGAAAGAATGGGGAGTGCCTCAAACAAGGAGGCAATTGCAATCATTTCTGGGGTTTGCAAATTTTTATAGATCCTTCATAAAAGGCTTCGCGCAAATAACCGCACCCCTTACTGAACTTTTAAAAACAAAAGGGAAAGGGGAGACAGCAAAAGTAAAAGCTCCTGGCGCCAAACTGGGTTGGACGCCAGAATGCCAAAAGGCATTTGAAACCCTAAAAGAATGCTTCACAGAAGGACCCATCCTAAAACACCCCGATATCAGGAGCCCTTTCATAATCCATTGCGATGCCTCAGACTGTGCGTACGGGGCAGTACTATTGCAAAAAGATCAAAATGGGAACTTAAAACCCTGCGGATATTTGTCCCGGAAGTTCAGCGAAACTGAAAAATGTTGGCCAATATGGGAAAAAGAGGCATTAGCCATATTAAAAGCCTTAGAATGCTGGCGACACTTCCTCGAAGGAAGCGGAATCCCATTTGAAATTTGGTCTGACCATAAGAACCTCCAGTATTTAAAGTCTCCTCGAAAATTGTCCCCCAAACAAATTAGATGGGCGCAATACTTCAGCAGGTTCGATTTCCAATTAAAGTTTTTTCAAGGGAAGCAGAATGTCTTGGCAGATGCTCTTTCACGCATGCCTCAACACGGAGGCATAACCACAGCAAAAGAGGGAACAATATTCTCTGATAAACAATGGGGCTTAGCTGTCAGGACAAGAGCGCAAACCCAAAAGGAGAACACTGCTATTGTTGAACTCGACGGGGAAGATAATTGGGGAAACGAACTGAAACAGTCTTATGATGGAGATCAGTGGATCGCATCCAATGCAGAAAAGGGGGAGCAGAAGGGGGGATTTTGGTTTGTGAACAAGAAACTGTATATCCCAGCAACATTAAGGATTAAGATTTTGCATCGTTTTCACAATAACCAGAGCGCTGGTCATACAGGAATTACAAAAACAACAAAGGCAATAGCAAAACATTGCTGGTGGCCAGGGATGAGGAAGGACATAAAGAATCATGTTGTTCAATGTGATGATTGTGCCAGAAATAAATCGAGAGGAGGGAAGCCAATGGGATTATTACAAACAGTAGCAGAACCTACCAGACCTTGGGAATGTGTAGCTATGGACTTTGTGGGGGAATTACCGGTTAGCAAAGGACATCGTTATATTTGGACAGTATTAGACCTGTTTTCTAAACAGGCCCACTTTATAGCACTGACGAAACTACCATCAGCCGAGAAACTAGCTGAATTGTACATAAACCACATTTACAAACTGCATGGATGTCCCAGTAGAGTGGTCAGTGACAGAGGAGTACAATTCACAGCAAAATTTTGGGAAAAATTCTTGGAAATGCTAGGAGCAGAAAGGAGTCTAAGTTCTGCTTTTCACCCCATGACAAACGGGGCGGTAGAACGTACTCAGCAGACACTTGGGCAGTTCCTTCGAATGTACTCTAACATGAGACAAAATGACTGGTCTAGGTGGTTGGCTTTTGCAGAACTAGCTTTTAATTCGACTATACATTCAGCAACAAATAAAACCCCCTTTGAAGTGGTTTACGGGTATGAAATACAGCCTTTGCCCCAGTTGCCAAGATGGACAGAGAATGAGGAAACAGAGGCAGGGAAATGGAAAACGCAAATGCTAGAATGCTGGAGTCAAGTGACTGCATCCTTAAAGGAAGCACACAAAAAGTATAAAGCGTTCGCAGACAGAAAGAGGGTGGAAGGCGATAAACTGGATAAAGGAGATCTAGTGTGGTTAAGTACCCAAAACATCAAATTGGGGCTACCTTCGAGAAAATTGGGCCCCAAATATATTGGACCATTCAGAATACAGGGTGTTATCAATGAAGTAACTTTCCAGTTGGCATTGCCAAAAAGTTTAGGGAAAATACACCCAGTATTCCATCGCAGCTTGCTGAAAAAATACATGGGGACTTTGGACAAAATGGACACATAGAGTTATTGTTTGATTTGTTTCAGGATTATGATGAAAGAAGAACCGAAGAGGAGGACGAAGAAAACGAGGGCGCCATGTCATGGAGCCAAATCCCAGGGCTGAATTTCCAAGCCCTGAATCTGGCTTCATAACATAACATAAATAACCCTGCAAGCACCTGGCGGGAGAAGATAAAATGAGCCTGGGAACTCAGGGTTGAAAGTATAAACAATTATAATTGATATAGTGTGGGAATGGTAGTAATGTGATCCAGAGGGTGGGATTTGATGATGATATTTGCGTGTGGTATTACGTTGCATCAGAAGTGATAAAATTGAATGTATGTAAACATTAGGTCATTCTCGACTTTTCCAAAGTCATGTATTCTTCAATAAAGATTGGATTTGAGAGCAGCTATCTTTGATCTGCGTTCAGACTGGTCCTTTGAAATGAGCCTGACAACCCTACTTAACTTACCAAATTATATGTGCATCAAGCCAAATCATCCCTTAGAAGTAGCAGTGAGAATGCAATTCTACCATCACTACTTAAAAAATATTTTATAGTATTCTAGTTTGCTTTGAAGCACTCTAGGAATAAAGGAATCACATAGGTCTCCCCATAGAAAAAAAATTGAGAGTACAGATTAGTGTAAAACTTTAAAAAATTATATACTTATCTTATTTATAAGAAATAATTTTGTAGCCTAGGGAAAAGAGTAGCTATTAAGAACATCAGTCTAGGACCAACATAAAAATCAGCAAGTTTTAACAGTGTTTGTTTTTTGTTTGTTGGTTTTACTAAGCAAAGGATGTCTTGGCTTGTATTCTTTTAAAAATACATCAAGAAGCATCTTTAACAATCTAGGTCAGCCAATCTTTGAGTGGGAATCTTTCCAAATCTTTTAAAAATGATTTATGTTACTCGCTCGTGTATATGTACCACAAATAGAGAAATTGAAATAAAGCACCTCACAAGCATATTGGACAATTAGCAAAATAAATCTGTACACTGAAGCAGATTTAAAACCACTGTAGATGTGCATTTCCATCTACATAATAATTCACAGCTGGTCCTTAGTGAGTGCCTTTTGATAGGAATTTCCAGGATTAAAGTGTTAGGCTCTTAATTCTTATGCAGACATGTGGAGCTATACAGTGAACTGTCTGTCAAGTTCAGCTAGTCCCACAAGCAGAAACATATTATAAATCCTCTCCGCGGTGCCAGTTCTGTCAGCGATTGACTCAAGCACAAATGTACCTGAAATGGTCTCTAAGAGATAAGCTCTTGAAGTCAGGATGAAGCAAGCTTGTTTCTATGCAAAGGTGGGATACACTGTGATAAAGACAGCTCCCCTCTCCAAAATGTATCGAAAATTGAAGGCAACTAGTTAACTGTAACTCCCAGAGAACATGCATAACATTTCTAAATGCACAAATTGCTAAGCTGTATGGTAGAAAGCTTCAACTAATTCCCCAAACTACAGATCCCAGGATTCCATTAGGTGGAACCTGGGTCACTGATGTGGAATGGAACTGCTCTAATAAAAGCAAATACCTGTCCAGTGCCTACAAGGGGGCAAATAAAACATCTCTCAAACCCTCTGACAGCACTACATTAATATGGCTTGTTCCACAGTAGAAGCACTGATTCCAGTCATAAATCTATCATAACGACAACTGAAGGTTATTCTGAAACTTCCAAGAAATTCCAGAGTGATCACTGCTGTCTTTAATGTGTGGACCACTGAATTGGGCCGGATTCTGGAGCAATTCCATGTCTGCACATAAAAAAAGACCCACTGATGATTCACTCAACAGAAGCAGCTCCCTGGTGGAACCTTGTTGGCAACATTGCTTCTAGTAATCATATGGATGGGTGCCATGTTGTGACCTCACCAGAACCAATATCACCAGTGAGAGGCCCCAGCAGAAGAGGTATATGCACTGATGTGCTGTTGGCTCAACTAGCTATGTGAACTGCAAAAGGGCTTTAGGGTGTTTCCACATCCAGGGCAGCTCTGGAGAAGATTACTCTGGAATATTTCACCTGGTGTAAATGCAGCCTTAGATGCCATCACACTGACCATTCAATGTAGTTCAAAGCTAGCTTCAAACTGTGGAGGCCAGACAACAAACTCTCCCAAAAGTGTGTGAAAGAAAGCCCTTAATGTGCATCAATGCTCTGTGGTTTGTGTCAACATCATCCAGGCCTCAACTGGTTCCAGGATTTCCTATAAAATCATCTGCACAGCAAAACCTATTTCTTCTTCTGGTTTGAAATTGTTTTAAATGGTCTTGTGCACTTAGTTTTTGTTCTTTCTGGCTGAGCATTAATATAGATCAGCGGTTCTCAGTCTGGGATCCACTGGCCTACAACCAGTTTACCAAATGTTAGGATTACTGGAAATTGAAAACCGAAAACATCTGGGAATCCCAGGTTGAGAACCACTGATAGATCCTTCCTCCATCCTCGCCATCTCCCTTTATCTGCATCTCATTAAACTGTAACCATCAGGCAAAAGGTTTGTTGTCATATTTTTGTTGTAAGCTGCCCTGAATCCCTCCAGGGAAATAGGGCGGGCTATAAATAAAGCATTATTATTATTATTATTATTATTATTATTATTATTATTATTATTATTATTATATGGAATAGTGCTTAGTGCATTTGGGGAAAAAATCAAGAACAGCAGTAGAAGTGTTGGTAAGAAAAATATGACAAGAAAACTATATTAGAGGACTGAAAATAAAAATAAAAAAGAAACCATCAGATAATCTGGTGATAACAACAGAAGAGCCCACAGAGACAATACCTAAAGCACTGGAAATGATTGAGGACTTTGGAAAACTGGCTGGACTTAAAATTAATAAACAGAAAACAAAAATAATAATTAAGAATATCCAGCAGCAGAACCAGAGAATCTTGAAAGAAAGATCTCTTTATTGAGATTGTCAACAAAGTCAAGTATCTGGGAATCTACATGATATAGATGGCTGCTGCTGCTGCTCAGTCGTTTAGTTGTCTCTGACTCTTCGTGACCTCATGGACCAGTCCACGCCAGAGCTCTCTGTCGGCCATCACCTCCCCCAGTTCCTTCAAGGTCAACCCAGGCACTTCAAGGATACCGTCCATCCATCTTGCCCTTGGTCGGCCTCTCTTCCTTTTTCCTTCCATTTTCCCCAGCATCGTGATCTTTTCCAAGCTTTCCTGTCTCCTCATTATGCCGCAGGGTATTATTTCCTGGAGGATGGACTGGTTGGATCTTCTTGCGGTCCAAGGCACTCTCAGGATTTTCCTCCAGCACCAGAGTTCAAAAGTGTCTAACTTCCTTCGCTCAGCCTTCCTTATGGTCCAGCTCTCGCATCCATAGGTTACTATTAGGAATACCATTGCTTTGACTATGCGGACCTTCGTTGCCAGTGTGATGTCTCTGCTCTTCACTATTTTGTCAAGGTTGGCCATTGCTGTCCTCCCAAGAAGTAAACATCTTCTGATTTCCTGGCTGCAGTCTGCATCTGCAGTGATCTTCACGCCTAGAAATATAAAGTCTGTCACTACCTCCACATTTTCTCCCTCTATTTGCCAGTTATCAATAGGTGTAGTTGCCATGATCTTGGTTTTCTTGATGTTTAACTGCAACCCAGCTTTTGCACTTTCTTCTTTCACCTTGGTGATAAGGCTCCTCAGCTCCTCCTCGCTTTCGGCCATCAGAGTGGTATCATCTGCATACCTAAGGTTGTTAATGTTTCTTCCAGCAATTTTACCTCCGGCCTTGGATTCCTCATGTTGCATGATCTGTTCTGCGTACAAGTTGAATAGGGAGGGTGAAAGTATGAAGCCCTGCCGCACTCCTTTCCTAATCTTGAACCAGTCTGTTGTTCCGTAATCTGTTCTTACTGTGGCTACTTGGTCTTTATATAGATTTCTCAGGAGACAGACAAGGTGACTTGGTATTCCCATACCACCAAGAACATGCCATAGTTTATTATTATGATCCACACAGGCAAAGGTTTTAGAATAGTCAATAAAGCAGAAGTAGATGTTTTTCTGAAACTCCCTGGCTTCCTCCATTATCCAGCGGATATTGGCAATTTGGTCTCTCATTCCTCTGCCTTTTCTGAACCCAGCTTGGACATCTGGCAACTCTCGCTCCATGTATTGCTGGAGTCTGCCTTGCAGGAACTTGAGAATTACCTTACTGGCAGGGGAAATAAGTGCCACTGTATAGAAGTTTGAGCATTCTTTAGCGTTTCCCTTTTTTGGTATGGGGATATAAATTTATTTTTTCCAATCTGATGGGCAATCTTGTGTTTTCCATATTTGCTGGCATATGACATGCATCACCTTGACAGCATCACCCTCAAAGATTTTAAACAGCTCAGCTGGGATCCTGTTGTCTCCTGCTGCCTTGTTGTTAGCAATGCTTTTTAAGGCCCATTCAACCTCACTCCTCAGGATGTCTGGTTCTAATTCACTCACCACACTGTCAAAGCTATCCTCTATATTATTATCCTTCCTATACAGATCTTCCATATATTTTCGCCACCTATTCTTGATCTCTTCAGCTTCTGTTAGGTCCCTGCCATCTTTGTTTTTGATCATGCCCATTATTGCCTGAAATTTGCCTCCGATGTTTCTGATTTTCTGGAAGAGATCTCTTGTCCTTCCTATCCTATTGTCTTCTTCCACTTCCATGCGTTGCTTGTTCAAAAATAGTTCCTTGTCTCTCCTGGCTAACCTCTGGAATTGTGCATTTAATTGGGCGTATCTCTCCCTATCGCTGTTTCCCTTCGCCTTCCTTCTTTCTTGGGCTACTTCCAGTGTCTCAACAGGCGACCATCTTGTCTTCTTGGTTTTCTTTTTCTTTGGGACGTACTTGCTGCCTCCTGAACAATGTTGTGGACTTCTGTCCATTGTTCTTCTGGGACTCTATTTATTAAATCTAGTCCCTGAAATCTATTCTTCACCTCCACTGCATATTCACGGGAATATTTGTGAGATCATATCTAATTGGTCAGTGTATTTTCCCCATTCTCTTTAGTCTGATTCTAAATTTTGTAATAAGAAGTTCGTGATCTGAACTACAGTCAGCTCCATGTCTTGTTTTCACTGACTGGATGGATGTCCACCACCTTTGGCTGCAAAGGATGTAGTCAATCTGATTTCAGTGTTGACCATCTGGTGAAGTCCATGTGTAAAGCCATCTTTTAGGTTGTTGAAAGAGAGTTTTTGTTATGCACATTGAGTTTTCCTGGCAAAATTCTATCAGCCTACGTCCTGCTTCATTTGTTGTCCCAGACCATGCTTGCCTGTGATCCCGGTTATCATTTGACTGCCCACCTTAGCATTCTAATCTCCTGTAATGAGAATAATGTCTCTTTTTGGTGTGTTATCCACTAAGTGCTGCAGATCCTCGTAGAACTTATCTAATTCTGCTTCTTCAGCAGCTGTGGTTGGGGCGTATGTTTGGATCACTGTGATGTTAAATGGCTTGCCTTTAACTTGAATTGAGATCATTCTATCATTTTTTGGGTTGTATCCAATCACTGTTTTTGCAACTTTATTATTAACTATGAAGGCTACTCCATTTCTTTGGTGTTCCTCTTGTCCGCAGTAGTAGATCTGGTGGTCATCTTTTGTGAAGTGACTCATTCCAGTCCATTTCAGTTCACTGACTCCCAGAATGTCTATCTTTAATCTTGACATCTCACCAATAACCACATCCAGTTTGCCCTGGCTCATAGATCTTACAATCCAGGTTCTGATAGTGTGTTGATCTCTAAAATATCGGATTCGTCCTTCACCTCCAACACCGTCAGCCGTTAGCCTTCCTTTCGGCTTTGAGCTAACTGCGTTATCACATCTGGGGCTACATGGACTAGTCCTCTGCTCCTCCCCAGTAGCATTTTGACCATCTTCCGACCTGGGGGTCCTATCTTCCGATGGTATACCAACATTTCTCTGGTTGTACTGATCCATGTAGTTTTCATGGCCAGAATACTGGGGTGGGTTGCCATTACCTTCCCCAGGGATCATGCTTGGTCTGACCTCTCTGTCATGACCTTCTCATCTTGGGTGGTCCTGCACGGTATAGCTCATAGCTTCATCGAGGCACTCAATCCCCAGCACCACGTCAAGATAACGATCCAAACTGGAGGATATAGATGGGTACTTAATATATAAAAAACATTAATTGACTCTCATTTTAAGAGCTACCTGATAAGAAATACATTGTACAGAGTATGGAAAAAGTACAAATCAAGACTCTACTTAAAATACCTTTGTGGACATCAACCAAAGAAGCTTTCCATGAGACAGAGATGGGGGGGGGGAACCAATTACCCACCTATAAATAGGTATTAATTGGGCAACAAAATAAAGCTCATTAAATCCAATCCAACTACAAGAGGGTATGCAATTTTCATGGTTCCAATGTAGACAACTACAAGAAAGATACCAAATAGATAAGAAGATAGGAATCAATTGGAAAGTAATAAAATAGATTTATAAATTCCAGTCCAGGGTAAAAAAAAATGACAAAAGTCTATAAAATATTAGACACAGAAGTACATCTAATTGAAGACTGTATAATTCAATGGTCAAAGAATGTGGGCCATAATATCCACCTAGACAAATGGGAACAGATGTGGAAAACAAAGATAATAATAATAATACAACTTTATTTATAACCTGCCCTCTCTCCCTGAAGGGACTCATTAAATTCACAAGATGTCATGGACAAAGAGAATTTTTTTACAAATTGTTGTATAGATGGTACATGATGCTGGAAAGATTAGCAAGGAACCAAAAGTAAAATATGTTTGTTGGAAATGTCATCAAAAAGAAGGAATTTTTTGCCATATGTGGTGGACATTTCCTAAAGAGAAAAAAGGATTATAATTCATAAGAACATTGAAAACATCTTAAAAATTAAAGTACTACTAGAACCAAAAGCCTTTCTGTTGGGACTTACAAGTTGAACAGTACCAAAAAAATGCTGATGCTCTTTTATACATGGTAACTGCAAGCAAGGATTGTTTATGCTTACTATTGGAAGCAAGAAGAAATTTCCACCCAAGATTTTTGGATTATAAAAATGTTGGATATAGCAGAGATGGACAAACTGACTAGGCTTATACAATTGTTAGATCCCTCCAAATTTGAAGAAGAATAGCAGCCCTTTATTGGCTATTTAAAAGAAGAAAAGAAAAATAATGGGTTTTCGACAGCATTAAGAGAAAAATAATAGTATGGGGACGTAGGAATAACAAGAAAAGGAAAAAAAAAATAGAGACATTAGTGACAAGAATAACAGGATCCCCAATGATATCCAAGGGATTCTGGAAAGTTAATCTACCAGAGGTGGGAGGTTTTATGACAAAAAGAATTTTTTAATTATGAAGAAGACAGCAGAGATAGGGTAGGAAGCATTAGTTAGGGTTTTCTATTTTCCATTTCTCAAATTTTCTATTTCCTTATATTACAAAACACTGTACACTCACTTTTCTATCCTTTTTTAGATTAGAAAAGAAATGTTCTTTTTTTCTCTTTTCTTTTTAACATTATAGAAGCCTTTTTTGTATTAGAAACAATGGAAGAAGACAAAGATATAAGATGTTACCCATCCCCATTCCTCATATATTTGCAATAAAAATTGTATGGGGGAGATGGTGATGATGAAGTAGAAGAAAAGTGATAGGTTACAATTACAATAATGTCCATAAGATCAAATAGACATCATAAACAAATTCCTACTAACACTGGTAATAAAAGAAAATTACTTGCATGCAGTCTGTAGGAAGTCAGCACAGTCCTAATGGAGATGCTCAACAATTAATTATGACCTCCAAATTTGAAAGAAATAAAATAACTGCTATCTCAGCAAGCAATTTAAGTCAGCTTTCCCATTTCTTCAGTCTCATGGATGGCAAGACCACAAAATGCTCACATGTTTCGGAATTAAAAGCAAAAAGCAGGTTTAAAATTATGCCACTAAGAGTATGGACCTCATCACATGGAGGTTTGTAAGCCGGGGGACAATGGGGGCATCCACGGGGC
Source organism: Anolis carolinensis (assembly GCF_035594765.1). NCBI lineage: Eukaryota > Metazoa > Chordata > Lepidosauria > Squamata > Anolidae > Anolis > Anolis carolinensis. Next base: position 106,215,031 of record NC_085841.1, read on the forward strand.
AGCATAGCAAATCCATTGGGCAGTGGAGTAAATCATTGGGCAGTGCCCTGCATCACCTTCTTACCATCCAGTGCTGAAACCCATCAGACCGCAGCTTGATCCCATGCGGTCCACAGCTTTTTCTTTGAAAATACTGGGAGTTACCCATGTTCTCAGGACAGAGCTGGCATGGAGCCTCTCCAGAAGTAGCCTGTATCATGTGATGCATTCCATCCTGGCTGCATCTCGGCAGCATCCTAGGATGTGCCTGGAAGTCCATGTGATGAAGTCGCACGAGAGGTAGGCATATTACAACTATGATATAATATCAGCCCTTTCATATTGAATATAATTTCAATTGAACAGAGATGATTGCAAAGAGAAACAGAGAGCTTAAGCTTTCTGATAAAATCATTTTCCTCTCCCTTCTCATTCCCTTTGTTAAGATGGCAAACATTCTGGTCATGAGTAAGTCACATTCAGTCACTCAAACTGCCTTCATTAAATATGACTGCATGTTTTACAGGCACTCTGAATAATTACGTAGATTGGTCATTTAAAAAAAGAAAAAAGATTTGTTACACCATGCTTTGTTTCTTATACATGCAATTAACTCTTATGCATGATAAAGAACTTTTAAAAACAGTAGTTTTGTAATCATAATTGAAATAATCTTTATATACTATAGTTTCAGTAAAAGTTCTCAGGGCACTGGTGACATATTCAAAATTATGGAAGATGTATCATAAGAAATTATAGAAATAGCATCTGTAAGGACAAGACTGAAAATATGCCATGATGCCACTAAGTGAGACCTTGAGACTTGATCAATTAGTAGCTTCCTATTTGCAATTTCTTTTCTGTCCTCAAAGTGCAATTTTAGAGGAAAAATGGATGATAATTTTCTTCCCATGGTTGCTCATTTAAATTTGGCATTTCTACATGGCAGATGGCAATCTGTCTCAGCATTTTAGTTAAAATCAATGTTATTAAGCCTAAATAAGTGTGAACAATGCTGATTTCCTGCAGCACTCAGAAGGAGAGTATGTAGTTACTGGAGGCTTCTTCCACCACCATATGAAAAATTGTACCATGTGCCAATGTGCTTAGTTACTGAGTAAGCAATTCCATAGAACTATGTTACTGTATGATAAATGAGAGGTTGATTTTCATTTTGTAGGATTTCTGCAGATGACAATCAGTAGGATGCATGAATCAAAAATGAGACTATAGCTGGATATTCATTTATTTGCCTGTCTTTCTCCCAAAATGGAATTCAGGCTGGCTAACAGTAATTTAAAAGAAGGTTAAGCCAAAATTTACATTCCAAAGGATAAATAAAAATAACTATCTTATTAAAATTATTCTAAACACTTTAAAACACATTTAAAATATACCTACCACAAAAAAGTTAAGAATACAGCACACAACTTCACACGCATACTAGTTGCATAAATAATTTTCAAAGGCCTGCCTTAATAGATATAATTTTGCTTCTCGGTGGGGGAAAGAGTGGCCCAACAGGATCTTGTATACAGGAGAGTTCCACAAAGTGGAAACAGGCATGAAGAAGACACTTTCCTACATCCTCATCCCACTAGCAAGGGGAAAGCAGGGGTAACCAGAGGAACCGTCTTACCCCATTCCATCCCATCTGTTGCAGCCCAGGCAGCGAGAACACTGAAAACCAACACAGATACCAATAATCTTTTAATATCTTTATTAAAGCAAATAATAATCCCAAAATGAATTGCTGGAAAAGTTGAGCAACAATAACCCTTTAAGAAAAGGTTTAAGATAGTCCAGAAATGTCAAGGAATATGTCTAGTATTAGAGTCCAAAGTCCGGAAACCAAAACACACTCAAAACTGATGATAGCCTTTGAGTGGGGAATTAAGTCAGCAAGCTAGGCAGATGAGCAAGGTCCAAATGTTCAAGAATAGTTCTTAGAAGCAAGGCAGGAACTTGAGATCGTGGAAATAAATCTTAGTTCACGAAAAGACAGGAAAGTAGACTTAAATCCGGGTCTACTCGTGAGCCTGCTGGCCACTTGAGTCAAGGAGCTGGAAACTGGAGACGATTCTTAGTGGTAAGCAACGTTGACACCGCAAGGGAAACTACTGGAGCAAAACTTTTGTTGAAGTGCAGAGTCTCCCCCAAAAAGGGGGGCCTTCCTCCCCAAAGTTCCCAAAGGAAAAGCTTCTAGAGAGAGTCTCCACGCTCAGCCAAGCAGGCACTTCTCCTCTGTGCTTGTTTCTCAGATCTCTGTTTGTTTAGATACTCTCTCCGGTTGAAGGACACAGACTCCGGTGAGCTAGAGACATCTGGCAAGGGAGTAGAGTTATCCACAACACTCTCCCTTTCAATTAGAGCTGGCTGTGTATCGTCAACAAGTGGCAGCTGCAAATTCATCACGTCTTGCTGACTCGGGGAAATATCAACATATTCTTCATCCTGGTCAAAGGCGAACCCAGGGTCAGATACAGGGGCCAAAGGTAGCTGGGATATAACACCATCCTTCCTCCTCTTGTGGGAAGGCCAGCCATCCCACGTCCTTTCAGTGTGGAGGTCCGTCTCTCCCCTCCCCCCCCCCCGCCATGGTTTTCGGCTTTAGGGTTCTGTTTCCATGTACTGCAGAAATCGAGCCCCATGGAATCTCACCAGATGTGCCTTTACCTCATGTGATGGCCTCCGTTGGGCTCCTTATCAAAGTGCATAGAAACAGAGCCCTAAAACCATGGGATGAAGTTCTTTATGTCCCTGTGAAGGTGATAAGGCCATTCGAAACAGATCTTAAAACTCCAGCTGGTTTATATGGGGATTTAATGGACTTTCAGGTAGTTTGAATTCAAGCTGTGTAGGACTGTAGTAATCAAGAGGAAGAAGGAACTATATACTATAATATTCAGTAGAGTATGTAAGGAACAGGGTGGGCGAAGTTAAGAAAGTCAGGAGAAAAAATAGCACTAAGCAATGAAATATTTATTAAACAAACTGCAAGCAAAAGTATAAATATTTCATAGCTGAACATAGCCTCAATCGGCTGAAAATAGCTTGGAAGAGATTTTTCCCCCATATTTTCCATTACTTTGTTTAAAGTCTATGAATGTTTGAATTCCTGCCAAACTGATTGTCCTTTTAAAAATTTAAATGCTAAGGAAATTGGTCTCCTTGTCTACCTGACCCTGCACAAAAAGCCATGCACTACATTCTTTCTGACATGGCCCATGGTCCTAAAAAGGTGTCACTACAATCACAGGCCTGCCACTCACCCACCAGCATTGCCAGGCAGCCTTTTCCCACTTCCCAAACAGTTGGACAATTGCAGACCAAACAATCAGGGTAGACAGACCCTAGTTCAGTAGTTCCCAACCAGAACTCTCAAAATATTGTTTTTTCTTTCGTGACCATTGACCACAGTGACAGAGAATAAAGCACTCAAGTAGGGGCTTGGTCACAGTAGGAAGAAAACATATTTTCAGGAATCTATTTCATTGAACAAAAGTTATCTTCATTTCAAGATCCAAACCAGTGGGAATGACAATGAAGATGTAATCTACTTGAAGTCCTAAATAAACAGGCTACTGCAATATTTTCAATTTAACCCAAAGTTTTTGTTAATGTTATATAAATATTAATGATATATGCATTCCCGGATACTTTTAGAAATAAGAGAAATCTACTTTGATAGAAATAGTGGCCAATTCAAGCTTCATAAGTGTATACACTTTGTAAAACATCTTTCAATGATGTAGGCCACGGTGGTCTATTGGACTCAAATCCAAATCTATCTTCTATATATATAAAAGAGTGATGGAATCAGGGCACCGGACAAAACAACAAAACTACAGGCCCCTCAACCTCGAAATTTGTCAATACAACCCATCATCCATGCCTCTAGGTTGATACAACAAAAAGAAAAGAAAAATAAAGTCCTAATTAGAGGGAGAGCAATAATTGTTTTTATCCAATTGCTGCCAGTTTAGAGGGCTAATCTCTGCCCACTTGGTCTCCTAGCAACTAACTCAGCCAAGGGGCAGCCAGGGTTCAGTTAGGGGACAGGCAGACTTAGGCCTCACTTAGGCCTCTTCCATAGATTATCTAATTTGCACTGGATTATATGGCAGTGTAGACTCAAGGCCCTTCCACACAGCTATATAACCCATTTATAATCTTATATTATCTGCTTTGCACTGGATTATCTTGAGTCCACACTACCATATAATCCACTTCAGTATGCATTTTATCCAGCTGTGAAGAAGGGGCCTCATATAATCCCGTTCTAAGCAGATAATATAAGATTATCAATATACAGTAGACTCTCACTTATCCAACATAAATAGGCCGGCAGGATAAGTGAATATGTTGGATAATAAGAAGGGATTCAGGAAAAGCCGATTAAACATCAAATTAGGTAATCGTTATACAAATTAAGCACCAAAACATCATATTATACAACAAATTTGACAGAAAAAGTAGTTCCATGCGCAGTAATGCTATGTAGTAATTACAGTAGAGTCTCACTTATCCAACACTCGCTTATCCAATGTTCTGGATTATCCAACGCATTTTTGTAGTCAATGTTTTCAATATATCGTGATATTTTGGTGCTAAATTCATAAATACAGTAATTACTACATAGCATTACTGCGTATTGAACTACTTTTGCTTCCAAATTTGTTGTGATGTTTTGGTGCTTCATTTGTAAAATCATAACCTAATTTGATGTTTAATAGGCTTTTCCTTAATGCCTCCTTATTATCCAACATATTCGCTTATCCAACATTCTGCCGGCCCGTTTATGGTGGATAAGTGAGACTCTACTGTACTGTATTTACAAATTTACCACTAAAATATCACAATGAATTTAAAACACTGACTACAAAAACATTGATTATGAAAAGGCAGACTGCATTGGATAATCCAGAACATTGTATAAGCGAATATTGGATAAGTGAGATTCTACTTTAATATGAAATAATTACTGGGATAGAATAATGCAGAACAATATAATCTCTAAAACCAGGACAGTAAATAAAGACCAACAGTCTGAAAGCAGAGAAATTGGAAATTCCACAAAGGAAACAATCTGGGCCAGCTAACACCTCCCAAGAAAGGATTCTTCCAGAAAGGAAACTGAGAAGGCAGTGAAGCACTGTGTATTACCAAAGTCATTATTATTGCTATCATTACTATTATTATTATTATTATTATTATTATTATTATTATTATTATTGTGTTGCGGTCAACCGTGAAAATGAATACAATCTGGCTCCAAGTATTCAAAAACACTAAAATAAGAATATATAAAAATTAATGTGGTATAATAAAACAGAACAATACAATCTCTAAAATCAGAACACTAAATAAAGAACAACACTCTGAAAACAGGGGAATTCCACACAGGAAAAAATCAGGGCCAGCTAACACCTCCCAACAAAGTATTCCCATCATCAAAGTCTGGCAAATCCTCTGTTTTCTCAGGGCCACAGACAGTAGAAGCACATAAAATATCGCAAACAACACCATTCTGAAAACAAGGGAATTCCAGACAGGAAACAATCAGGGCCAGCTAACACCTCCCAACAAACAAATTCACTCAGGGAGGAAACAGTCAGGCTTTAAATCTGCAAAGCCATTACATCCTAATCATTTTGCCTAATTGCAGCATTCATACTTGCCTCCAACAGACAAAAAAAAACCAATCAGAAATATTGTATATTCACAACCTTTAGGAAATAATATCCCCTGATGGCGCAGCGTGTTAAAGCGCTGAGCTGCTGAACTTCTGGACCGAAAGGTTTGAATTGGGGGAGCGGAGAGAGCCCCCACTGTTAGCCCCAGCTTCTGCCAACCCAGAAGTTCAAAAACATGCAAATGTGAGTGCATCAATAAGTACTGCTCCGGTGGGAAGGTAACACCGCTCCATGTAGTCATCCCACATGACCTTGGAGGAGTCTACGGACAACACCGGCTCTTCGGCTTAGAAATGGAGATGAGCACCAACCCCCAGAATCAGACATGACTGGACTTTTACCCTTTACCTTAACTACCACCAATTCCTCAATACTTTCTTTCCCATACCACCATACTTGGCCACAGCAACGCGTGGCCGGGCACAGCTAGTATTTCTATAAAACTGATAATGGAATATTAAACTATTCAAAATCCCAATTCTAAGGAATACAAATGTATCTCCCAGCCTCCAACATCATGAATATCTGTCTTCATTTTCACTTTAGACACCTGCTATAAAAGCAAACTTCTTTGTCACAGCAGTGTAACATTTTCAGCAAGGCATGTATTGAAAGAAATATTAATCCAGTGTAGTTACAGTAATAAACTACTAAGGCAAATACTGTCTTTATGACAGAATTCTATTCAAACAAAATATGTACAAATGTGATATAGAAAAAATACTTTTCATTATTGCCAGCCAGTTTCAATCCAGAAGGCACTTTATTAACATCTATCAGAAATGCAAATGATCAGCAGGGAAAGCCTTTCCTATCACTTTGCTCTGTTAGAAAAAGATAAGCTGAATTATTCTACAGCCCATTACCTTCTATATAAGTGGAGAAACAACAGTGCTCAAAATTTCAGCTTGAAGTTCAAATTGTGAATTGAGATCAGCACACCTCTATCCCTAGCAAGGAAGTTTCTGGCTGTCCCTGTGCCTGACAGAACACATAGGGTAGGAGCTCACAACATGCAGATGCTGGTGGATTGCATATCCTATCATCCCTGGGGCTTATGGTAGAGAGTAATTCACCATCTGTTAGAGAAATAGTGTTCCAAAGTGAACATCAGGAGAGAAAGGAGGGATCATCTACACCTGCACAAAAATCCAATGCCAGACTGGAGCAGAAATGCTTTGGATGAGCCCTGGAGACTGGGAGATGTTCAGATACTCTGCCCGACCCACGGCAGCAGCAGAGGCAGAGTTCAGATGGACCAGCTGGGCTGAAACATGGCTGGACTGTCCTGTTGTTCCTGTCACTGTGGCAGTTGGCTAGTGATCTCCAGGGAACTCATAGCTGTCACTAGGTGCCTTTGCTGGCATCAACAAAGGTGCTCTTGTGGTCAAAGAGAAGGTGTGGGCATGATCCCTGGTTGCACAAGCATCTTTGCTGATGTAAGGAGGTTTCTGGAACTCTCTAACAACTATTATGTTGGCGGGATAGACATGGCCCCAATCCATCTCTTGTTGAACATAGGGATGGATTGATACCAGCTTATGAGGACAGCAGATCAGTTTGCTTTGGAGCCAGTCTGCTGTTCACACTCTGCTTGAAGTGTGGGGCTGCTCCTGAGATTTGATGAAACTCTGGAGTATTCCTTAACTTTGCTTAATGTGGGGTTAAACTATTTGAGCCCAGCTTGCCCCCACATTAAGAAATGGAAGTCCCTGGATATCCACGCTTGACTTTTGCCCCACTTTGGGTTAAAGGGCTACTTTTCAGATGCACTGAGTCTTATTTTAAAAGGAGTTTAAAACATCTTTGGTCCATTTTTATTTCAGTTTAAGGACTATCAGCATTTCAGTAACTTCAGATTTGCTGTTGGTTTTGAACTTTTTATTTATTTCTAAGATTTTGTGCTAAGTAAACCATACATAGTTTATGAGGATAAACTTCTCACTAGTTTATTCTCATGCCAACCCAATGAAGTTAGTTAGGCAAAATGGCCCTGAATCTAATAGCTAAGCGAGATATGAACCCAGGCTCTCAAATCCTAGTCTAACATCTCCATCTCTTCCCTGTTGCTCATTCCTTTTATGCTATTATGGCTTCCTCCAAAGATTCCTGAGAAAAAAAATAATTTGGTGAGGATGCTAAGAACCCTTTTGGAAACCTCCTCCAATCTATTTGCCATGGAAACAGAGTGTACATTTTTGTTGAAACATGATGTGCAGTGTGCATCTGTAATAGAGAAATATCCTAACTGATTATTAGAGAGGGAACTTGAGAAAGAACAACAATTTTTGTAAAGGTGAACATGCAATTTCTTTTAGAACAGAAAACAGCTGGCAGAGAAAAAATCATATTGAAAATACTCCAATGTCCTTTTCACAGAATGACCCTACCACTGACATTATGAAAAATATATAGTTCACTTATGAGCAAATTAAACAGAAATTTAAACAAGATCGCCAATATAGCTTTGAAAAAGAAATGACTGAGCTGGAAAAAATATTATGGCTAGAAAGAAATAAACATATCAGAAGAATTTATCAATTTTTATTGAAATATGAGACAATTGAAGAACAAGTAAAAGACTGTATGGTAAATTGGGCAAAACATGTGGGTCATGAAAAAACATGAACATAGCAGAAGGAATGTGGAACAAAGGCCTTAAATTTACAAAAGCAAAAAAAGAAAAAGAAAACTTTTATAAATGTTTAACAGGTGGTACATCACTCCAGTAAAAGTTGCCAAGATGAATAAAGACAAAAGAATGGATAATAAATGTGGGAAATATCAGAGAAAAGAAGGTACTTTTCCACACATGTGGTGGACCTGTCATAAAGCCCATGCATATAGGACAGCTGTTAAAGAAACAATCCAAATAATTTTACAACAGAACATACAATTCCCATTTTTGTTGGGATTGGTAAATGATATTACCAACAAGAAAAATATTATTCTCTTTCAATAGTTTATGCCAGACACTGGAAAGAAGTATTATTTCATCTGTAAATGAATGATTGACTAAACTGCTAGTATTTGCAGAATTTGATAAACAAACTTGCTTTTTTAGAAATAAAACAATAACATGTTTTCAAAATAATGGGAAACCTTTTGCACAATATATACAAAAATTTATATACAAAATCTACTTCTTTAGACTTTGCATGGAGAGAAGCTAAGTACACATATCTGGAGGCAGACCCATGTTTTGATCCTGCATCAGGCCAATATATACTCCTGTGCCAGATGTGTACATCATCCCACTTTACATCTTTTTTAAAAAAATAGTTTTATTGCGTTTTTCAGTTTACAAACAAGTAAGAGAGTCTAAAGGGAAACACAAATGAGAGGGAGATTAGGTGGAAAGGGAGGGGGAAGTCAGAGTTGGTACTCCAAATATGGATGGGGGGGAAGGGGTTTGGGCATGGGAAGGAGAGTTGAGAAGGATTGAGGGGGTGGAGGTCATTGATAGACTTCCAGGGGAGGCGTCCCTAACCAAAGAAGGAAAAGGGGTGGGGGGAGGGTGACTTCCAATCTTCAATCTTCCACTACGTATCTTCTTCGTTACACTTCTCCGTTAAGATATTTCTCCAAGTTTGACCAGTCCGTTTTTCTAGTCAAATAGCCATTGTACTTTTTGGTCCAGTAAGTCAATTTATCCATGTTTTTGATGTCTAGGAGCCTCTCTAGCCACATATATTTAGTAGGTTTATTTAATCCTTTCCAATTCCTAGCTATTACTAATCTCGCTGCTGTCACTGCATATGTAAATATTTTTTCTTTATTCTCTTTTTCTTTAAAGGAATTTGTTTCTCCGCTAGTTGGTATATTGAGTAAACCTAAAAGGTAAAATTCAGGTTTAAAATCAAATTCCATGTTTAAGAGATTTTTACATTCCAGATGGATATTTTTCAAGTAATCATTAATTATTTTACAGTTCCACCACATGTGGAAGTAGGAGCCCACATGTTCTTTACACCACCAGCATTTATTGTCAAAATTACTATACATTTGGCCAAGTTTTTTGGGAGTTAAGTACCATCTATGAATGGTCTTAAGCCAATTTTCTTTCAAATCTGTCGAGTAACAATATTTTATTTTTTTATTCCAAATATTTTCCCACTCTTCCATTGTTATTGACCTACCTATATTTCTGGACCACTGCAACATGGAATTTTTAATTATTTCACTTCCGGTATTCCATTCTAATAATTTTTTATATAGTAATGTTATAATTTTCTTGTTTCTAGTAAGTTGTCCCAGAAATTACTATTCATATTAAATAAATTTTATATTTTTTGTAAAATTCTTTTAATTGATGGTAATGAAACCACAAAATATTCTTATAGTCTTTCTGGATTTCCTCCAAGTTTTTAATTGGAGGTGTATCTGGGGGGTTATTTTCTTTCTTAATTAATTCTCTATACGTTGGCCATTTTTTCCAACCAAGTAATCTTCATTGACTTACCTCTAAGGGAGACAACCATAGGGGAGTTTTTTCATAGAAAAATCTTTTATATTTTGTCCAAGTTCTAAGGAGGGCCGATCTTATAAAATGGTTACCAAAACTTTTGTCTATTTTCAGTTTTTCTTGCCATAAATATCCATGCCAACCCCATCGTAGATCGTGGCCTTCTAATATTAGAATTTTTGTTTTTTCCAATTTTACCCAGTCCATAACCCAATCTAAAGCACAGGATTCATGGTATAGCTGCAAATTGGGGGGGTCGAATCCACCTTTTGATTTCGGGATAATCATTGTGTTAAATTTTATCCTGGGCTTCTTATTATTCCAAATAAATTTGTTGATTTCCTTGTGCCAACTTTTAAATAATTTTGTACCTCTGATAATAGGGATGTTACGAAATAAATATAATAATTTTGGTAAGACATTCATTTTTATAGTGGCAATTCGGCCCAAGAGCGATAGATTCAAATTCTTCCAATTTGTCAAGTCTTTCCTTATTTCTTTCAATTTTTCCCCATAATTGAGTTCTAGTAATTTATTATTTTTATTTGCTATCCATATTCCCAAATATTTAATTTTGTCTGGTGTATCCAGGCCGGATATTTCTTTTAGATCTTTCTGGGTGTTTTTGGACAGGTTTTTTGTAAGTATTACCATTTTCTTTTTATTAATTTTGAAGCCAGCTAGTGAGCCAAATTCCTGTATTTTCGTTAGCCAATCGTTAATTTTTGTTTTTGGGTTTTCCATGATACAAATAACATCGTCTGCAAATGCACGGACTTTTATAGTTTGTTGGTCTAATTTGATGCCCGTAAGGTTGTTATCTTTCCTGATTGTTTCCAATAGAATTTCTAACGTAAAGATAAAAATGAGTGGGGATAGAGGACAACCTTGGCGTGTACCTTTTTGTATTTCATATTCTTCCATTGTTTGGCCATTAACCTTAATTTTAGCTCTTTGTTGGTGGTAGATTGCATTAATACCATTTTGAAATTGTGCCCCCATGTCTAATTCATTTAATAATAATTTTAAAAAATCCCAATTTACATTATCGAAGGCTTTCTCAGCGTCAAGTACGAGAAAGCCAACTTCTTTTTGATGGTTATAATCAAAATATTCTATTGCATCCAACATTATACGGACATTTTCTTTAGTGCCACGGTTGGGGAAGAAGCCTGTTTGATCATCGGAAATCCAATCTTTCAAAAATTCTGTAAATCTGTCAGCTAAAATTTTGGTAAATATTTTATAATCAGTGTTTAATAGGGAGATGGGACGGTAATTTTAACATTACTTGGATCTGTACCTTATTTATATATTAATATAATTTCTGCTGTATTCCATGAATCAGGGATAATTTTATCGGTTAGTGCCAAATTCATAAATTTTTTTTAGAAAAGCAATTACTTCCTCTTGATCTATTTTATAAAATCCAGCGGTAAAGCCGTCTGGACCAGGGGCTTTTTCAGCATCTAATTTTTTAATGGCCTTTTTAATTTCCTCAGTCGTGATTTCTTTCTTGAGTTTTAACCTTTGGTCGTCTGAGATCTCCTGTAATTTCTGTTTGCCCAAGTATTCTACTATTTTTTCTGGATCTATTTGGTCCTTTATATAGAGATTTTTATAAAAAAATTCAAATTCGTTTTTTATCTCTTCATGGCTATAAATTTCATTATCTTGGGTTTTGTTTTTTATAATTTGCTGTTCACATCTTTTTTTTCCTCAGCCATTTCCCCGGTTTGTTAGCATTTTCAAATGAGTTTTGCTTTGCCCATTTTAATTTGTTAGCCAATTCTTCTAAATCTAGGTTCTTTTTTTCCCCGTAAGATTTCCAGTTTGTGTTGACTCTTCCTATCATTTGGGCTAGATTTTTGTCGTTCTTCCAATACTTCAATCTCATTTTGAAGTATCTGAAATTTTTGGGTTTTTATGTGACTGTAATTGTATAAAGCCTCCTCTAACTACCGATTTGTAGGCATCCCAGGTTATTTGGGGTGTAGTGTTTTGATTATCGTTTAATTGAAAATATTCTTTAGTTATTGCTTTGATCACCTTAATATCCTTCTCCTGTTTAATCAAATTGTTATTTAGTCTCCAATTGAAGGAGGACTTTTTCTGATTAATATTCATAATTAAAGGACAATGATCTGACAGATCTCTTGCTATTATTTTTATTTCATTCACTTTAATTATTAATGTTTTTGAGGCCCAGATCATATCGATCCTGGTCCATGTGTTATCTCTACCAGAATGATATGTAAAGTCTTTTTTATTAGGGTTTCTCACTCTCCACATATCATGGAGATCAAATTCTTCTTTTAATTGCAATAAATTACTTGGAAGATATTTGTTTTCCTTATTCTTACTATTTTTTGTTAGGTTTGTTGTTTTATCTATTTTATGGTCCAATACTCCATTAAAATCCTCTAAGATTATTAAATGATCGAATTCAAATTCATCTATTTTCTTTCTTAGCCAGCTAACAAATTTGCCTTTTGGGCCGTTTGGCAAATAAACATTACATATTAAAATTGTTTCCTTTCCCAATATTATCTTTACTGCTATTGTTCTGCCTTCATGATCAGAGAATACCAATTCTGAGGTCAATTTCTCATCTATATATAGGGTTACCCCTCTTTTTTTCTTAATGTCTAGGGAGTGGTATGCTTTCCCGAATCTTGTATTATTTAAATATTTAGCATGTGTTTTTTTTTTTGCAATGTGGGATTCTTGTTGGGCTATGACATTATAGTTATTTTTACGAAGATAATTGAAGAGTCTCTTTTTTTTAATTGGTGAATTTAAACCATTAATGTTGTTAGAAAAAACTTTATTTGATTTAAAAAACTACTCATCTGGATTGTCATCTATCTCCTCTTCTTCCTCCTCCTCTTCGTCAATTTGATCCTCAAGTTCTCCAACTTTGTGTAAGGGTGGGGGGGGGGGAGAAGGCTACTGTATGTTTCTTTTGGAGAGTCTTGTCTTCTTTTTTCAGGTTTTTTTGGGTTCTTTTCTTCACTTCCTGGTTGTGGTGGTGTCCTCTGGGCTAGATCTTTCTTTAGTTTCCTATAAAATTCATCAGCTTTCTCTTCTGTTTTAATCCAAATTTTTTCTTCTTTGTATGTCAGCATTAATCCTTGTTTTTCCCAGCGAAACCTGAACTGTAATCGTTTTAGTTCATCTGTAAGAAAAAATATTTTCTGTGGTTGTTAAGCGTGGTCTGGGAAAATTCTTTGAAAATCTGGACTTTTTTGTCCTTCTCTGTAATCATTTTCATTCTGGATCCACGAAAGATTTCCTCTCTTGTGCTTTTTTTTAAAAAAAAATGTACAATTATGTCTCTAGGGACCTTGTTGTTTTTGTTTTGTTTTTTGCATAGTTAGAGTAGACTCTGTGTGCTTTGTCAATTTGATTTATGGCTTCCTGTTCTGTACAGTTCAGGATTTTGGCTGATAGTAATGTGATAATTTGTTTCATATCTTCTTTAGTTTCTTCTTGTATATTCCAGAATCTTAGTTGATATTCAGTTATATTCTGTTCTAGTCTTTCCTGCATTTTCTCCAGTTTGACATTTTTAAATTCTATACTTTCCACTTTACGTTGTAGTTTCATCTGTGCTTTCTCAGTTCTTTTATTATCCTCCTTTAAAGCTTGGATCTCTTGTGTGTTCTTTTGCACTTCTACTTTAATCAATCTTATTTCTTCTTTTAATTCATTCTTCAAATCTGCCATATCTTCTTGCCAAATTTTTTGTTGGGTGTCTTGTTTTTTATCTATTGCTTGAACCTCTGTTTGAAGTGAATCTTGCTTCTCTGAGATTTTCTGGATCTCTTTCAACAATTCCCGCCAGTTTGTGTCCTCCGGGAGTGAGTTTCTTCTCATTTGATTCTTGGGATCTTTCGGGCCTTTCTCAAACTTTTCTCTTGGGGTCATCATCTTGTCAATCAGCTTTGTTATCTCTTAAGATTATATTATGCACTAGTTACTTCTCTGGTGAGTCTCGGTCCGTGGGTCTCTGGTGCACCGCAATCTGTCCCCTTTAACAGCAACTTCTGTCTGTCTCTATGGTATATGTGTCTCTATGGTATGTGTGTCTCTTAATTTGCTCCCTCCAGCTTCCTGTGTCCAGGGGCTGGCGGTTTGAGCTGGGGACTCCTCCTCAGCTCTCGCGCGGTTACTATAGGGCATTTCATGTAGACACAACAAACTTTTGACTCAAGGTCAGACTCTCGGTTCTGGTAAGGTCCTTTTAGCTTCCAAAACTTCCAAAGATGGGGGACTTCCTTTTCTTTCCACTTTACCCTTCTTCTTTCCTGTTTCTACTTTCCCCCCCTTTTTTTAAATTTCCCCCTCCTCTCTCTATTAGCTCACGAAAGTGGCGAGGAGCGTGGGTGATGGGGAAGGGAAGCTATACATTATGAGGTTGTTTTGCCCAAGTGGATGGAAGAGAGGTTCGTTTTCCAACAGCAGATGATTATAAATGATTATAGATATCTCGTCATTTTGCAGTGTTTGCAGTGATTTATTTATTTTGTTGGATTTCCTTTGTTCTGTTCAATGAAATTTAATCAGATTCCTTTTCCAACTACTGTTCCTGGTAGTAATTTCAGGCTGACCATAAAGAGCGGTTTTAAATCGCTCGCTGAGTATTCTATAATCATAAAATTACTCTTGTGGTGGAAGATGAAGAGTCAATATAATTGTTGGGTACTTACATTACCTGATCCGGAGCCCCCAATCCTCCGGATGTTAATTAGCTCTTCTTATTTGGTTCATTAGAGTGGACGTGGCATACGGCTTGTGCTGAGGATGATCCTCTGCTTCATGGGACGCACCTTGCTTGCCAGTGATCCCCGGACCCTCTCGACCCCCTGCCCTTGAGGGACAGGGGGGTTTTGGGGTCATCGGGTGACCTAACTGGTTTAGCACCCTTCCCCCTTTTCGATCCACTGGAGAAGGCGAGCCTAAGGCCCGTACGTACGCAACACCAAATGGACTTCTAGGAGCCTAAAAAGTTGTGTCCGCCACCATGATCGTCCACCCGGATCCCACTTTACATCTTAATATGAAAGCAGAAGAAGGGCAAAATCACAGTGCAAAATATTTACTCTTCCTCCCGACCACCCCTTTAATAGGATATGAGAAGTGGCCCTTAAAATGCTACTAATTCCTTGAAAGTTGAAGTGCTCTTAGTCACATGGAAGCACTCAATTTTTTTTTGCAAACTGGGGCAGGTCAGAATGAACCATTCTTTACTGAAGTGAATAATTCTGAACTCATAAATGCCTATGTATGTTTCCTAGGGTGACACAAAGCTAGCCAAATCAACAAAGCACACTCTCCCAAAGATGTAGCAGCTATAAACTAAATGCAGTTAGAGCAGGGGAAAAGGAGTGATAATTATTTCTGCAGAACACCCAAATGCCAGGAGGAGCAGGAAAGCAAGACAAGACAATCAATTTAGAAAAACCTCAAGCCTGCCATAAATTCTGTGCCTTATAGCTTACAGTAAATTACACTAATGCTTTTTGCTAAAGTGAGGCATCCAGGCTTTAGTTTCAATTAAATAAAAGTGGCTATATTTTTAAGATGTAGGTTCCTACTCAGTTTCTGCCCTCAGCAGTGTAACATGAAATTATGCACATACTGCACATACAAAGAATATCGGCTCAATGGCCCAACAAAAAACCCTCTTTCTCTGCAGAAGAAAATCCATTTCTTCCTGCAACAAGTGAGAATTGCCTAGAAAAAGACTGAAGAAATTGTGCCCAGATCAGACCACTTATAGATACATTCACCACTTCAGGTGTTAGATTATTGCTTTCCCCACTTCAGCCTGTTCACAGACTCCATTAAGCACTGAAAAACTGTAAATTAGCATGCGTTTCAGCCAGCCTGGCCTTCATCATATATAACTTCTCAAAGCTGATGGGATGAATCATTCTTTAGAATGAGCAATCAAGGAACCTTAATAAGGGACAGAAGAACAAATTGTTTAAAACTACAAAAATCATTATGATGAGAGATGGCCAATCAGCTAACTGTAATTGCACATTAGACTTTTTTAAAAGAAACAACAAATACAAGATTGCTGTAAAAACCACCAGTTCTTCTTCAAACAATGTTGCTATTCCCTTCCCTTTTAGTGTGCTTGAAGTGTATTAGGAGAAAACCCCTATGTTGCCCCAACACAGTACAGTCATCCCTCCACGTTTTGGTTTTGACCTTTGCAAATTTGATTGTTCACAGATGTAACTAAAATGTCCTTTCTAGGAATCTCTAGATCCCCAGATTGGGTTTTTTGTTTGTTTGTTTTTGGTTCAACTTGCTCTGGTCATAATAGAGGACCTAGAGAATTCTGGAGGAAACACTTCTCTAGGTCCTCCAGTGAAATTGTGTGGTCAGATTCCAGCAGAATTCAGCCATAGAATTATGCTGAAGACCTAGAATTTCCTAGAAAGGTGTTCTCTCAGATAAAAACAGAATTATTTATTCATAGTTTCCCATGAAGGGTCGTAACGCAAGCAAATGTAGAGGGCAAACTATATTGCTGACAAACCAGAGGAATATAGGGAATACACAATAAATGTGTAATGAATTAAGGAGAACATTATTGAGGGTGAATCCAGCAAAGATGGAGATCCTATGGCTGGGTCGACCGGGCAGCGGAGATATCCAGTTGCCAACCTTGGATGGGGAAGCGCTACGCCCATCTTCACTGGTAAAGAGTCTGGGAGTGCTCTTGGACCCCTTACTGACGATGGAGCCCCAAGTCTTCACTGTTAGCAGAACTGCCTTTTTTCATCTTCGGCAGGCTAGACGGCTAGCCCCCTATCTGTCTAGGGACGACCTAGCTACGGTGATCCAGGCTACAGTCATCTCAAGACTGGACTACTGTAACGCCCTTTACATTGGCCTTCCTGTGTCGGTGATCCGGAAACTCAGATTGGTGCAAAATGCAGCTGCCCGGCTCCTTGCGGGAGTCCCGATGAGATGCCACATAACACCAATCTTACTGCAGCTGCACTGGTTATCAATTGAGCACTGGATCACTTTCAAAGTGATGGTACTTACCTTTAAGGCCTTACATGGTCTAGGGCCAATGTATCTGAGGGACCGCCTCACCCCCTACAAACCCAGAGATCCCTCCATTCTGAGGACCAAGACCTATTGGAAGTCCCCAGTTTTAAGACCTTGCGTCTAACAACAACTAGACTCAGAGCCTTTTCAGCAGTGGCGCCATCTCTCTGGAACATTCTGTCATCTAAAGTTCATGCCTTACGGGATTTATCAGCCTTCCGCAGGGCATGTAAGACACACCTGTTTCAGCAGGCTTTTGATTTCTGTTATTGAAGTTTTTAAAAGATGTTTTTAAGATGTTTTAAATATGTTTTTAAATTGTTAGATTTTAGCCTGTTCTTGTAAGCCACCCCGAGCCCTAGGGGAGTGGTGGCATATAAGTTTGAACAATAAATAAATAAATAAATAAATAAATAAATAAATTATTGTTTCCAATTGAAATGTTTCCTGGTGGGAAGTTTGCAGGAGCCAATTTGATACAGAATTGGCTGTCATTCACCTCTGACTCAAACCCCCAGCCTCCCCTGGGCAAAACACCAAAGCCCCTGAGAGTAATCCCTGGTCATCCCATCCTAAGCCAATTGTCCATATCTCCATGACCATGTACAGTAAGTGAGGCAAGGGAATAAAGGTGGGGGGAAAATTCCTACCTGCACCCGAAGCGACTACTAGAAGTTAGTACTGAGAAAGCAGGCAGGAGGGTGGGCCAAAAATATTCAAAGAGGCAAATAGAGGTGTGTCTTATATAATAGAGGTCTTATATAAGCAAATTAAGCCATGCCCTATCACACCGTCACCATGGTCTGATGAGGAAAATGATGGTTTGACTCCACCCCTGGATTCCAGCAATTTAATTTCTCACATGCTCACTGCTTTACAGAGCTTTAAAAATTGCTTTTAGCCACCTCATCACATGGGCCGATTTGCCCATTGTACTCTGCTTCACCTCCATGGAGCCCTTCACATAATGCATAGCCACTTCCAGTCAGGCTCTCTGCCAAAAAGGGAGAGGAAGCACCACACGTCACCATTGCGGCAATGGGAGCCTTCCCGTAGTGCTTTGCCAGAAATGGGGGGAAGCCAAGCAGTGGTGCTTCCCTCCATGGGGTGAAGGGCACAGTAAGGCGGGCGATGCAGGGTGTGGCGCACCAGGAGCCCATGGACTCACTCCATTGTGTAGCAAATCCATGGGCCTTTATAATTAGCTTATTAGGCAACAATGGCCAGAATCTCCTGTAATCCAAGCAAATGTAGAGGGCAAAATGTATAATCAGAGTTTAGAAAAATTGCCTCTTTTGCAACAATGCCCTGAATCTTTCAGTTCTATTGCCCAATGGCCTTTCTGATGATTGTAGTATGAAAAATAACTTTGCCAAGTTTTGAGTCCAATAGCTAAAGCCAAGAAAGCTCACAGAAGAAGGTCAACACATTGTGTTAATCATTAATGTGGCATTTGCATTGTATGGGGACATTTCATTAATTTTAAATTGGCATTTGAATTTACATTGCTACACTAAAAGCCTTAGCAGAATGAAAATGGAAAATTCCATCTGTGATATTATTCCTTTTTCTACCCATTTGTCCCTGTTTTGAGCTTGGGGAAAAAGGAGACAACTATGTGAATTTTTGGATATCCAGTAATTCAAACATTGCACCAGAAAGTCTATTTTTTGGTCTCTTGTGATCACATTGACTTATGTACCTCTTAGTTTAACTTACTGATTTCCATGTCGATACCAGTGAAGACTTGAGAGATGCCAAATTCATTTTCCTGGGACAAATGAGGAGCCCTATTCAGTGTCTACTGTGAATCATAGGAGAACCAAATGGATGCAAAGGATACAGCCACCCACTTAGCTCATATTCTAATTATATAAACTAAAATAACCATTCTCTTTTATTAAAGCATTGCATGGTGAACATAATAACTGTATAAATATATGAAAGTCACCTTTTGAGCTAAAAATACATTGTTAACATAATCATCACCTTTTTCCAATGAAGTCAAAGTGGTAAGTAAGGCCTGCTTACCACTATATCCTTCCAATACACACTTGAGAGATCATGAATTTCATGGCCCTGTGGGAACTATTGGTTGTATCGCTCAATCCTCCCCTTTCACAAGCCATACATTACATGTTTTTTCTATTCATAACCTGTCTTACATCACTTTTGAGGCAATTCCTACTTTTTCAATGTAATTTTGGAAGATAATTAAAATTATACAGATCTTGGTAAATTAATACATATACATCTCATTAAATGTTTCTTTCAATTTTTGCTAAAATCCTTACAAATTGTGTATATTAAGAATGGGATTTTAGTGACTCAAGATGTGTATTGGAGATGAATGTATTTTGTAAAAAAAAAAAAAAAGAATGTTCCTTGAATGTACACTTTTTTTGGTCTTCATGTAGATTTCATATGGATCGTTTCATGTGGATATCATGTGATTCTACAGATACAAAGAGATGCTTAGTTTCACTCATGCAGATACTTTATTTTTAGAAATTGAGTGATTGGTTGGTAAGGATCAGTTTCTGTAACTACTAAATTCAAAAACTCTTTAGACTCATTTTAACACACTGCAACTATTTTTGAATAAATGCCCTGAATCCTGTTACCTAAACCTTGAAATTCTCCAACCCTGAGGTTGAATGCCTACAGGTGAGGGCTGAAGAACAAACAGTTCTGCAAAAATCTTGAGCAATGAAAGGCACATTCAGACAGCCCCTTAAAAGTGGGAGCTCTTGCATTTTCACAAGGAGCATCCAAACAACACCCCACAGAAAAGCGAATGTATTTGGCACAAAGCAGGAAAACCCTGCTTTGGAACCAAGGAAAACCCTGCTTTGTGCTGAATTAATTTTATACTGGAAAGACCTGGGTCTTCCTGAAAGACCTGGGTCAAATCCAGTATGGCCACTGTGGGACTTCTGAGGAGGCTTTTATGCACAGCCCTCTCACGTTTTTCAGGCTGGTCAGCCCAGAAAATGTGAGAGTGATCTAATCCCCTTACCAAAAACCCCTAAAAACAGGGGGGGGGGGGAGAGAGTAAAATAACTTATCCTGCCACCATTAAAGTGAAGCTGGAGCTCTCCTGGCACATAAAAATGATGCGCCTGGAGAAAGGGGGATGAGAAAAATCGCTTCTTCCTGTTGTAGCCTAGCCTTCATCTGAGCTGTCAGGTGAGCCTGAGGTTGGCCCTATTCAGCCTGTGATTGTCCCTGCACCTGCCTTGTCAGAGGTGCAGCCAGAGTTTTTTCCTCCACCTGCCTTGCCAGAGGACTCTGGTTTTGGGCCTGAGATGCAACCAGAGTTTGTCCCAGTGGATTCTGGGACCAGAGACAGAATGGTTGCAAGCAGGCAGTTTGAACCGCATTCCTCACAGCAGTTAAGGTCAGATCTCCAGGTGCCAGATGGACATTCTGTCAATGTGAGATTTGTGTAATGAGAGTGTTTAAATGTAATTTGTGCCATGCTTGTATTGCAGTCAGATTGCATCATCCAGAGTGTGTAATAGTGTGTAAAGAGTTAATCACTAATGAGCTATGATGATCTTGGTGTGTGGCTGGAACTATTGCATGATGATCTTGGTGTGTGGCTGGAACTATTGCATCAGTTCAGTCTGTCTTGAGTTTGAGTCGAGTTTGAGATCTGTTGGAGAACAGATCAGTCCTGTGTTTGTTTGTCGTCTGCAAGAGTCTGTTTGTGCTATTTACTGCTCCATTCAGTAAAGCTTTGTATATTGTTTTTACTGGCGTCTCAAAGTGTGGCTTCATTCTGCACTCCATTGCTTTTCATACTACTAATACTGCGCTACAATACTCTGACATATTCTAGTTTGGATGTTGTAACTGATAAAGTCAGGAGGAATAATGAGCTTGACAGGAGGAGAGTGATAACTCAGTTGAGAAAAGAAAAGGAGTGTGTTCGGAGGAGTCGACATCTGCTTTTGAAACAAAATAATGAACTACCTACTCACAGTATGGGACCTTAAATTCTCTTAAGAAGTCTTGCTTTCTCTGACACAGCCAGAGGTGGTAACATTGCAAATTCATCTATATGTCTTGCATCTTGTTTAAAGTTCCAGCCTTGCTTGTTTCGTGTTTCCAGTTGATTTTGCAGTTTGGCTCTTTGTTCCAGCCAAGATCTTTGCCTTGTGTTCCAGCCGATACCCTTGTTGTGTATTCCAGCTTGGACTCTGTACCTTGGACAAAATTTGGAGTTTTGTTCCTGCACTCCAGTGTACTTTCCTGTTTTCAGTTTCATTCATGCTTTGGATTAATCCTTGAAACTCTCGTTTGGATTATTAGTGATATCTTTTGTGGGACTTACTTTGATATCCAGTTTGGACTATGTTCTTTGAGTGATTTTTATAGACTCTTACTTCAAGTTTATCAAGTACTTTGTTCTTGTGGATTTAAACCCATTTTATTGACTCTGAACTTTAATGTGCTATTGCCTGCATATAATCTTCAATAAACAGCTTGCTTGCTTATATTCTGGGGCTCCAGTGTGGTTTTGGGGTGCCTACGCAGCCTAGGGGTACAACACTGCCCCCCTTCTCTTGGCACATCATTTCTACATGCCAGGAGAGCTGCAGCAGCACTGTAATGACAGTTGGGTAAGTTATTTTACTTTGTCCCCCGTTTTTAATGGGTTTTGGGGAGGGGGTATGAGTGTCTCCCTGTCCTCCCAGAAGGTTCTGGGAGGGCATGTGAACACCTTCCCCACCCCAAAGAGCACTGCTTTCTGGGGTGTTTGCAGACTTCAACCCAGGTACAATCACATTTTTAAAATGCGATTGCTCACAAGTTAAAGGGCTGTGTGGAACCGCTCTAAATTTTGAGTAAAAAACAACTGAAAAATGTAAAATGTACTGGTGAGGGGTTTTTTTTTTTTACTGTGGATAATTTAATCAAAAGCCCACATTAATGAATTAATTGTGGAGAAATATTATTGCTGGAATTACAAATTAAGTTCATAAGTTTTATTATTTAAAAAATAAACTTAGTAGCTGCTTTCTGTTGACAAATTTCCAATTTAATTTCAATTATTTTAATCATTTAGTTCCTATCACTGCTACTAGGCACTGCATCAAAATCCTTTCACAAGAGGTCCTTATATTACTATTCTCTACTAAAGTATTGCCAATTTATAAAAGCTATGATTTCTTTCCAAAAGCTGTGGACAATTAGCTGAATTAGGCTTTTTATGGTATATTTAAATGGTTTTTTTAAAAAAAAAAAATCCTGCTGATCTCTCCCTGTGGGCAAACTAAACTTTATAACTGAACATGACACAGCAAAAAGAAAATATCACTGACAGGACAATTTATGCATTGAAATAGATAAATAAAAAGAAACCTTCTCAGCTGGAGTATCTGAGAAGTATTACCATTTCATTCGATATGGAAGTTTAATAAAATCTAACCTAATAAAGATTATTTACCAACATACATCACCTTTATTTACTTTGTCAAAGCAAGTTCTGTTCACAACAAAGATGTGCAAGCAAATCCTACTTAGTTTTCAAAAAGCTCTTGGCTTGGCATATAGCTTTTTTATTTCTCTGTGCAACTATATGTAGAACATGACAACTGTTTATTTGCAAATATCATAATCAGAAACTGGTACCTCACACAACTTAAGACAAAGAACGCTGCTTCACAGCAATAATAATAAAAGGCAAAGATATACCCATTAAAAGTACACTCTGGACTTTATCACACAAGACTGATAAAGCACAATTATGGCAGAATTAAAACACCTTTCGGTGGAGCTTATCACATGATATTGTGTGTCTTTCTATAGTCATATTGTGCTTGAATAATTAATGGATCATTTATTTTCACAGAAACAAATCAATGAATCTAATATTAATGTTCTTCCATCAATTTAGCTTGTGCAATAAAGCCCAGACTGCTGATATTGCAAAGCAGAGGAAGGCATTTTAAGAACACCAAAGGGGAAAGAAGTGGGTGAGGGGGAACCACAGTGTGCATGAATTGAGCAACTATAGATAGGATCCAAGGCTATGTGAAAGTTTGATTGTCGGAATTCATTTCATCTAAGTGCCAGCATTGCACAATTGGGGCAAGGTGTGAAAGTGATTGTTCCAATAATGGTATGTCTCCTTTGCTTAAGCAACAAGGCAGTAGGCTAGTGTGATAAAGTCTCCTGCTTCATTCTAAGAGAACATCATAGCTCTCCAGAGCGGCTGTTATCTCTCCCTCCAGAAACCTAGTCAGACCCCAGATTCCTTGTGCTGATGGCCTCTGTAACCCAGAAGTTCTGTGGAGAGTGTTGTCAGAGATCACTTTGCTATAGCAATCAAGGAGATCTCTCTGCTGACTGTGGTCAAAATGCCTTGCCCTAAAGACCCACTCAGAACCAAACATTTGAGTTTGTTTGGCTCTGTAAAAGCAGAGTGAACTGCATCCCTACCCATAGGGCCTACCTATTATCTGTCATGATCTCGAGAAGAGACAGATTGCATGTCAACGATGTGGGTGAGTAATGCCTATTTATAGACCACCAAAACTGTTAGTTGGGAACATGAGGCATATGATTCACTGCATCTTCCATTCCATCAGCAGAGGTAGGAGTCTCATCCTGCCTAATAGTAGAGCTGATGCTGGAACATTCGAGTATCATTTACCATAAGCATCAAACAAGAAATAAACATACATGCAGTAATCAGACAAAAAAGTTTTTTCAGTTACAGACTACACAGCAAATAAAAGAAGGTACAACATGCATATATTTCACTCACTGATTGAACATCTCTTATCTGGAATTCCAAAATCCAAACTACTTCAAAATCCAAAACTGTCCACATGGGTGGCTGAAGTAGGAACATCTTTGGGTTTTGATTATTCAGTGTACTCAAACTTTGTTTCATCCACAAAATTACTGAAAATATTTTATAAAATTATGCAGATAAACAAAAATGACATTGATGCTTAAATTGGATCCCATCTCCAAGATATCTCATTCTTTTCATCTATACAGATACAGGTTCCAAAATTTTTAAAAAATCAAAATCCCAAACATTTCTGGTCCCAAGCAGTTTTGGATAATAGATACTCAGTCTGTAGTATCAATTAATTAGTTATAAGCTGTAGAAAAATTATCCATTTTACTGATTCAGTATTCTAATGAAAATTTATTGTTTAACTATTTTGATTGCTATTAATGAATCTGGCAAAAGCCAAGACAGTAATTTAGTGGTGCAGGCTTTCCTTTAAAATAAAGATGTAGACCAGACCCATCATACCCAAATTCAGTCCTCAATACCAAGGGATAAAGCAAATACAAAAAGACTTAGTTTTTGTGTAGGTTATAAAAGAGCAAAGGTAAATTCTACAAATTCAAAGACTTGATTTAAAGTGATGAAGCATCTTATTTCAATTTTATACACAAAATCATCAGCTTGAGATACCTATGCAAATCTCTATTAAAGCATCTAGGCTGTGGGAGACAATGCATTGTCACCATGGTCAAATTTAAAGTTAAGTCTCATTGCTAGTTTCTTAGCTTCTTTCCAGCAACTTTCCTCCCAGCCTGTAACATAAAGTGTTGAGAGTATAGGGGTAAATCTGCACAATGAAGCCAGATGACAAGGGATGTGCCCAGATCCTGACATTCACCTCTGACTTCACACTGATGACAAAAATGAATCAATGCCAACATCACTCTTCAGTGTGATGCTGGCATTTTTTCCATTCTTATCATCCTTCAAGGGGGAAAGGGCAGAAGGTTCTGTCTGCGTGCTGCTCTTTTCTGCTTTGACAGGTCTCCAAAGCAAGAAAGAGGAATATCTGCCCCTCTAAGTGTTGTTGAACTTTGGCTTCCATCGGCCTTGCTGATGGTGTGAGATTATAGGTGTTGCAATCTAACAACATGTGAAGGA
The DNA here is from genome assembly GCF_035594765.1 of Anolis carolinensis. Classification (NCBI taxonomy): domain Eukaryota; kingdom Metazoa; phylum Chordata; class Lepidosauria; order Squamata; family Anolidae; genus Anolis; species Anolis carolinensis. The sequence continues at coordinate 106,240,166 of NC_085841.1, forward strand.
ACGTCTTTTACCCACCCTGGAGGTGATGAACGAGGTGATCCTGTTTTTGTGACTGTTGTATGGTGGTGGTGGTGGGGAGGGGGACATGGAGACAAGTCCCATCTGTGGATGATATAAGCCAAAGAAGGGGTGATTACTGAGTTCTTGTGAGAATGATTCATTTCATTGCACGTGTCACTAACTTTTCATGCCAAAAAGGCAGACAGAAAAGTGTCAGTCTGTAGGACAAAGTGCTCATAAAAGAACAGTCTGAGATTGCTCGAGCTGACTTGACTTGTAAAGGCAGAGTAACACTCAGCATGGTTTTTAGAGAGAATGATGCCAGGAAATATTGATTCCTTCTTCTTCTAACTGACATATTGTGATTTCTGCAGGCTTGTTAATGTTCTAGCCAATGAGGTGTCACTGTCTCACTGGGATTTTCTGAACCTTTCCATCCTTTTCTACCTCCTCATCATATTCTTCTTGTCACACAGAAATGCATGTAAAACTGCAAAACAAAATGTGGTGTTGCTGTTAACCATCTGTATGACAATCACTGATACTTCTTTCACCACCATAAAGCATGTACTCCTGCAGCATAGTAAAGGTAAATATTTCCCCTTGACATTAAGTCTAATCAAGTCTGACTCTAAGGGGTGGTGCTCATCTCTATTTCTAAATCAGACTCTAAGGGGTGGTGCTCATCTCTATTTCTAAACCGAAGAACCAGCGTTGTCAATAGATGCCTCCAAGGCCGGCATGACTGCATGGAGCGCTGTTACCTCCCCACTGAAGCAGTATCAATTGATCTATTCACATTTGCATGTTTTCAAACTGCTAGGTTGGCAGAAGCTGGGGCTAACAACAGGAGCTGACCCCATCCTGCGGAGTCGAACCACCAACCTTTTGGTCATCATGTTCTGTAGCTTAGTGGTTTAACTCACTGCACCATCATGGCCCCACTTCATACAACATATAGATTTCCAAAAATATTGATGTCACAAATCTTACCAAGTTCCTTTTGTTTTGGGGGCGGGGGGGGGGGGAGTATTTTCAGAGAGACATTTGACTTGACCCTTGGCTTGCACGGAGCATTTTAATTCATGAATTAGTTTGAAATGGTTCTAACCTGTATAAACTGAATACTACCTCTCTTTAATGGTATGATTAGTCCCAAAATGTATTTTGGGCTTTTCAGAAGTTTTAAAATATAAAGCCTTAAAAAGAGAAAGAAAACATCTCCCCTTAAATGAGATGTTATGCAATATATTATTTCTTTCACTGCTGAATATCTCCCCTGTGATTTTTTTTCCTCTTCTATTTTGTTATAATTAAATTTATATGTTTCCAATTGATTTTTTTTTTCTTTCAAACCAGCTAACGATTCCAGATGGTATGGATCTGTGCTTGGAAACAGAAATGGCTTCAAAGAAGGCCAATAAATGTAGCCTAAATCCTAGCAAGATAGATGTGTTGTGAGTGGGTGGTTCACTAGTCCAGGAAATGGAAACACAGCATGTTCTAACTGGGTTGTGGTCCCCTGAAGGCTCAGGAGTCCTTTCACACTACTACTCAGTTATAATGCTATGATTGAATTGTTCTGGTTCCATGCTGTGGGATTCTGGTATTTGCAATTTGCTTGCTGAGGCACCAGAGGAGATCTCTTGCCAACAATTCTAAATGTCCCTCTCTAAATTGCAAATCCTAGGATTCCATAAGATAGAACTATGGTAATTAAAATGAAATCATAGCATTATAGTTGTGGAGCATGAAAAAGTTCAAGGTGCATCATCTGAAAATATTCTTCATTTAGCTTTAGAATCATAGAATTGGAAGAGATCTCATGGGCCATCCAGTCCAACTCCCTGCCAAGAAGCAGGAAAATCACATAGAAAGCACCCCCGACAGATGGCCATTCAGCCTCTGTTACAAAACCTCCACACTCTGGGGCAGAGAGTTCCACTGCTGAACAGCTCTTACAGTCAGGAAGTTCTTCCTAATTTTCAGGTGGAATCTTCTTTTCTGTAATTTGAAGACTATTATTCTTAGTCTCTAGGGCAGCAGAAAGCAAGCTTGCTCCCTCCTCCCTGTGACTTCCCCTCACATATTTAAACATGACCATTATGTCTCCTCTCAGCCTTCTCTTCTCAGGCTAAATATGTCCAACTATTCAACCCATTCCTCATAAGGCCTGTTCTCCAGACCCTTGATCATTTTAGTCACCCTCCTCTGGACACATTCCAGCTTTACCCTGAAGTTCCCACGTGGTCTCAGTGGCATGGAGTGGTTTGGTCTAGATTCACCGTGCACACCAGCTACATACGTTGCTGAGCTGATATAGCACAGATTCTGCCATATGTGCTGTGGTAACCTCTCCTGTGCTTTAAATATGACTTGGAAGTTAAAACCATTGCAAATAGTGGCTGCCTAGATGCTGACAATGACAATTGTCATGGTGCATGTAACACTGATCCTAACAAACTAATACAACTTACTTCTCAGAAGCATGCATGGTACTGCATTTATTCTGTTCCAAGATAGATAAGACCAAGTCTAATGATTTAAGGTCACTAGCTGTTAGAGCCTATACCATGACTAGCCAAGAAAGGAGAATCCATAGGAAGAGACAGAAAACTGTTTCAAGGTCAGTGCCAGTCCTGCCAGTGACTCAGATAAAGCAGAAGAGGAAATTTGAAAGCCAAAATTATGTAAGAAGACAGGGTGCAATGTGCTCAGTTCCAAACAACAATCAGATTGACATATTCCAAAAGGCATAAAGTCCAAGGGCAGGCATTCACAGAACAACAGAGCATCATGATATGCAAACGCACATAGGCCTAATGGCTAGATTGCCTGAAATTACATGCTGGAGTTCACATGCATACACTCCTCCACTGAGTCTGTGTAAAAAGTGGACCAGTCACTTGAGGGCATCTCATGTTCTCAAGGAGCCCCTGGTCCTGAAGAGCCTTTTCCTGGAACTAAGAATTCTTCTTGGTAGCCTCAAGGCAAGACTAAGCTATGGCTTAGCATTACTGTTATGGACTAAAAGAAGATCTTTTCTCATCTGATTTCAGGGCTATCCCGCCTCCAAACAGAGGTGCAGTCCCCTATGCCCTTAGGAGCCTTCATCTGCAATGGTATCGAATTCCTCACCAATCTCCAATATGGGTGGAGATGGGAATTTTCATCCTCATTGTAAGAGTCCATTGCTAGGAGAACAAAAATACTGTGTTATCACCTCCTCATATCTATTTCATTACTTCATTCCAGTCTTTCTCTCTCCTTCATTATAGAATTCTCCCACTCTCACATAATTTTCTCCTTTCTTGCCAGCTAAAGACTATGGAGTTGGTCCTGCCATTAGGCAGATGAACCAGACAGCATTTTTATGAGTCATAAAAAGTTATGACATTGTTTGGATTTTATGTATCTTAACTATTAGCAAGAGAGATGGGTGCTAGGGTTTTTCTGTGTCATGCACCACAAGAACATGGTTGTTTTAGCTACTCCAGTATGGTCCTATATTACTACAGTAGGATTCTACAATATGTTTCCACATGAAGCTGGAGAATCTAGGTATGTTTCTGCTATTATCTGTGGTTTCACATTTCTGTGGTAAGTCCAGGAACAAAGCCCACACAGATATGGGGGTCATACTGTATGTACTTTGACTTTGAATGGATAGGCTTGTCTCAAGTAGAAAAGTAGAGGAGAGTGGGAGGAGAGATATAGAGACTGGTCAGTCCATTCTTGAATGTTACATTGATAATGTTGTACTCAGGTCATGCAGCTGCCTTCTTTGGACATATGACAGATAGTAATGTGAAAAAATGTAAGTGCTTAAGTCTCTTCATTATGAGCTTACTGTGTGGCCATAAAACCAAAGCAAATGTTTTGAAACCAGGCATGTCATTATGCCAGATGAAAATGAAAACCATTATTTTATATCATACTTTTCTGCATAAATAGTGTTTTTCAGATATTCATTTTTACACTACATTGCTCACATTTCTGACCTCTATGTGACTCATAGAAGGCATACATTTCAAAGTGCTTTCAGTGAAGAATGTTATAACCGTTAGGTGTCTTTTAAAAAAAATGTTTGTAATAAATTATGTAAATCTGAACACCTGCTAAGTGAGGTTGACATGGGGATCTGTGCCACATTCAATACATGGGAGAGAAGTGAGAACAACGTAGGTCATATTTTGTCTTGAAACATACGTAGTAGCCTGTTCCATAAATCTTTGTCACAATCAGCTCCAGTAACAGTACAGTGTTCTTTAAATAGGTCAAATAAGGGAGAAGAAATGTTAGGTTTCATTTCATTGCTCTTATAGAGTTAGGGCTAAAATTCCGTATGATGACCATCTAATCATAAAATCATGAGATTAATGTTGAAAATAATTCTGAGTGTCAGTGAAATAGCATAAAGCACAGAATTAGGATTTTCCTGAGATGGTAATGATCTTGGAAATCCCAGTGTCTGTGGTGGCTCCATAGGACATGTCAGAGATAAGCCCTGTAACACCATTATAAAGGAGATGTAAAGTACATGGTTGTGGTTACTAGTGCATGAAGCAGTGGAGTCAGACTGCAGGAAAAGAGTTTCTACCTTAACATTAAGAAGAACCTCCTGCTGGTAAGAGTTATTTGGCAGTGGAATATGCTGCCCCAAAGTGTGGTGGAGTTTCTTTCTCTGAAAGTTTTTAAACAGAGACTGGATGGCTATCTGCCATGGATCCTTTGATTGTATGTTCCTGCATGTCAGAGAGTTGGCATAGATTCTACATTGCACTTTTTGGGTTGTTAAATTGCATCTCCCACCATCCCTCATAATTTATGCTGGTTCAGGCCAATGGAAGTATGAGCCCCTCTTTTTTCCCCACCTCTAAAAATAATACATTAAATAACTATTAATTTGCTGCTATTTCGTGTCACCCAAAATCTGTTTGATGAGGCAGTGCCTCACTCTTCCTCATGATAGACAGTTCTAATAATTTTAGAATTGATTGACTGAATTTTCTTTAAGAGTCTCTTTTGCCAAACTATTTGAGTGAAACCCATGCAGCAACATTGAGCTATCATTATAGGGAGCTAGCTAGGCTTTAGTTCTTTGGCATCAGGAAGTCTGGTTTTACTAAACTATCAGGGGAAAGAGAAACTCTTTCAACTACCTTTTGTAGGAAGGTTCACATCCTTAACCCGACCACATTTAAAATGATTACTACATGGATCAAACAAATTGGGTTTCACAGAGCAATGAAACATTAATGCAGACAATTTAAAAGTGTATGCCTCTGAGGTAATCTGTATGAAAACATAACTGACTACACACATATATGACCTCAGGCTACAAAGATCAGCAATTCATATCCCATGCAACAGTGAAGTGAAAAACTTCTGTGCAAGGAGAGATTATTGATGTATCTAAAGTACAGATTCGGATTTAGCCCCTGGTGAAGGCGTAGGGTTACATATGTGTAAATGATGACTGAATACAGCAGTGCAAATATTCATCTCATGGCAAACTGTGAATGTTTTGACCTTATAGCTTAGATAAAATCATCCTTCAGCTGCCCTTTTAAAAAAAAGTTATGATTTGTTTTATTATTACCGTGTTCCTTCCATTAGGTGATCTCAGAAGAACACAATGGAAATTGAAATGCTTTAGATGAGATGTTTGGGAATCCACTGCCCTTCCTGGAATTATGAGGAGGAAAAACCTTGCAAAATAAGACCTTGCATTTTTAAAAGGCATCCAGTCCACTTTGATTGATTAGCTATATATTCAGCGTTACAAATAGGAATTTGAGTCACTGCTGCAATGCCTGAATTCTATAGCTAGCAGAGGGCTTTGCCTCCTTACCAATGGTGATCAGTCTTTCTATCTTATAATATACTGGGATAAAAGACCAAAGAGGATTCTCAACCAATGTCATTAGTATTCTAATGTCAAATCATCCATAAAGTGTTTTTGCCTGACATGGGTGTCTAAAAAGATGTAAGAACACTACACTGAAAGGAATACATATTTCTACTTAAAGACTCGTTTAAGAGCAGTAAATAAAATATCCAAGAATAGACTGATAGCATTAACCTTTTGCACATACACATGAGAAAAAAAACTATGGGGTGCAAAAACAGAGCTGTTTTTGACGTAGCTGGGCAAACTGCAGACTATTTATCTATTAAAGCCATTTTGGCTGCCCAAGAGCCTTCCTTCGTGCCAAAAAGAAAATCCATAAGAAATTGATGTTTTCAAGCAGAACTTTGGCTCCAAACAAGAACACTCTGCTAATCCCAAGAATGCAAAGTAGAAATTGAACAGAATTCTCATAATGAGTGGTGGAAATGTCTTCACTTTGCTCCTACACTTTGCACCAAACTAGCTACAGTGCTGGGCCCTGAGCATAAAAACAATGAACTACTTTAAACCAGAGGCTCCCACAATGGCCTATGTGTTCCCAAATAATCTAGGACAGTGGTTCTCAACCTTCCTAATGCCGCAACCTTCATGATGTAGTAACCCCCAACCATAACATTATTTTTCTTGCTACTTCATAACTGTAATTTTGCTACTGTTCTGATTTGTAATGTAAATATCTGATATGCTAGATGTATTTTCATTCACTGGAACAAATTTGGCACAAATACCTGATACACCCAAATTTGAATACTGGTGGGGTAATGATTTTGTCATTTGAAAGTTGTAGTTGCTGAAATTTATAGTTCACCTACAATCAAAGAGCATTCTGAACTCTACCAACAATTGAATTGAACCAAACTTGGCACACAGAACTCCCATGACCAACAGAAAATACTGTTTGGAAAAGTTTGGTGGGCATTGACCTTGAGTTTTGGAGTTGTAGTTCACCTACATCCAGAGAGCACTGTGGACTTAAACAATGGTGGATCTAGGCCAAACTTGGCACAAATACTCAATATGCCCAAATGTAAGTACTGGTGGAGTTTGGGGTAAATAGACCTTGACATTTGGGAGTTGTAGTTGCTAGGATTTATAGTTCACCTATAATCAAAGAGCCCCTTGAACCCCACCAATGATAGAACTGGGCAAATTGGGCTTTTGGTGGGAGGATTCGTCGTCTGTTTCCAGAAAGGAAGAAAAGGACAGGCAAAGAGATATTCAGCCCTCTCTGCCAAAGGGCTTCCTAAGACCATCAGAAATATGGGTTTTCTGATTATCTTTGTCAACCCCTCTGACACCCCCTCGCAACCACCTCCCCCAAGGGTCCCAATCCCCGGGTTGAGAAACGTTGCTCTAGGAAGAAGATCATAGCTTTGTCATTGTTTGGCTACTTCTTTGCCTCCACCACCTTGATTGCACTTTAACAATGCTTGGGGGTGAGAGTAGGTTTAGCAAAAAAACACCTGAACTGTCATCACACAAAATAGCAGACTCAGCACCTGAAGTCAGCCCCTGCCATATATGTCCTCCCTGCTAAGATCAAAAAGTGCAAAAAAAAAACAAAGTTCAATTCAGTTCCTGTTGCCGCAATCCTGAAGGGCCAGTCTTCTCAGGGCCATTGTAGTGCCCAATGGTGGCTGGTAGCTTTTCTGTCGGTGAATTTGTTCTAAGTTTGAATCTGAGCTTTAAATGAGTAATCCAAAGTGCTGAACCCGATCCTGAAATGTGGTTCACCAAAATATGTTCCTTTAAAGTTTAGATTATATCCCACAATTAATTCTCTACCACACCGACATCAAAACCATCAACTGTCAATGGCTGTGACTGGAGAAGCCAATATAGCTTCTAATAATGGCAAGCAGCATACACATTACACAACCAGTTTTTGTTGCCAAAAAGATGCTACAAAGTTAACCTGTTCAGGGTATATACACTGTAGATGTAGTTTGCAGCCACTTTAATTGTCATGGGTCAACATGGGAGTTGTCATATTACAAGGGCTATAGCCTTCTCAGCCAAAGACTGCTGGTGTCTCACAAACAATAATTCCCAAGATTTTACAGCATCAAGCCATGGCAGTTAAAGTGCTGTCAAACTGCATTAATTCTACAATGTAGATGCACTCTATGTCTGAAGAATGAAACTACCAATCTGAAGAGAGTGGATGACTTTTGAAAACAAAAAAAGAAAAGATTTTTCTATTCTTACTGGAATTACCTTTGGCAAAGGAAATGCAAAGTCTTGGTTAAATAGATTATGTGCTCCAAATTGTATAGAGATTCTTCAGCTTCTGGAAAAAAACGTTAATGTTACAAGGGACAAAGTAGAAGCAAGGATCCAAAATGTTACAGAAACATGAAACCTTTATATTTATGATCCAACTGATAATTAATTTCAGGCATCTAATTTTGGGATGTCAGAAAGGGGCAGCAAAATACAAGTTTATTATTTCTATGCTTTGTGGGATTTGCAGCCTCCATCATCCAAACAGTTTGACTGCTTCGGAGTTTCGTAGCCTTTGGGCTTGAAGCAGGGGTACTATTCTCCATTCGGCCGTAACAATGGTTGGGTGATGCCTGGGCAATTAACTATATTTAATTTAATATGGACACTCATGTAACCACAATTGAAGCAGCCTGTTTGTAACATTTGACCACACATTAGCGGAAGTTTGAGAAAAAATCTGTGAGAGGTTAGGAATATGGTAAAATCTCTTTACTAGGTGTACAAAAACAAAAAAAGGAGTCCTTTGGCCCCTTAAAACCTATCATCTGTCTATCCACCCCCCCCCCCCCCATCACTCTCTCATACATACACACACACACATTATGAATTTATTCCATAGACTGTAGCTTGTTCTTAAAAAATACAGGCAATTGCCAGGTTATGAACAAGATAGGTTCTATAAGTTTATTTTTAAGGTGAATTTGTATGCAATTTGGAACAGGTGTATTTTTTTAGGTGTAACTCCAGCCTTTTTTTCATTTTGGAGGACAACCCTATAACTTGTTTTGAATGTCTGTGACCCTGTTAAGAAGAGTTCTCATCACTTTCTGTTCCTGTGACACCTCATTTTAACCTTCCAGACTTCCCCCGATCTTGACCTTTGGATTCTCCTTTCTGCTTGTATGCTTGGGTTATCTGTTCTTTACTTCCAAAGCGAACTTCTTTGGAACCAACAACTCCCAGCATCCCCGAGTGTGCAGAGAGTAGTGGTACAGGAGAGCTGACTAGATATACTCCAAGACAATATGTACTCCCAGGCAACCTAACGCTGCACCCCCCCCTCCCCAGATGCAGCCAACGCGCTCACTCCCCCTGTGCCTTCCACCATGGCCATGGACATGTGGGCAAAAGTTCTGGAGCACACTGCTGACTGGCGTACCTGCTCCCAGGCCCACCTACAACCAGTTCCACTCCCATCTCATGTTCGTAACTAGGAGTCATATCAGATGTTTGTAACTCAGGGACTGCTTGTAGATGGGATATAAAATATATGAATAAATGGGCAAGCTATTTCATTTGATATGATTACATTTCTAAGTTTACGCCAAAGTGGGGAAAGTGTAGTACACAGGCCATGTGCAGCCCCAGGGTTGTTTTCTGTAGCCTCTGAATGTTCAGAAAAAATACATATACTCAAATGTTCCCAGAAATCTCAGGTACAGTAAGGGGCCAAATTGCCATGTTTCCCCAAGACAATTTTAGGCCCAGGAGAGTGACTCTTTTGGGGGAAATAAGCCTCTGACCTGGGCTAAAATGGCCCTGAGGGGGTCATGAACATGTGATGAACATGCCTCCCACACACCCAATAAAAGGCACTGAGTTGCAAAAGAAATCAAAGCTATTTTTTCAGGGAATGCAACACGTGTGTAATTTTGCAAGGGATACAGTTCAGCTCCCTAATTCCTGATAATTACCTATGTTGGTCCCATTCAAACTACACAAATATAAGTGCTATTATTCCATGTTAATTGCTTCCATCCTATGGCTTTTAGTTATTAGAGTTCTCTGGATGAGAATTCTGAATGCACTTTTCCTAATTTGAAATGCCCTTTCCTGGCAGATAAAGCAAAATAACAACACTATAATTGGGTATGAGTAGTCATACAATAAGCAATTGTCAACTCTAGGATTCTGTTATATGTAGCTGTCAGCCATGACATGTGTCCTGAGCTGGAAATAGGCTCCATTCAACTTACTTCTGGCAAGGCTATGATTATATGTATGCTTTTTATGAATTTAATCAGGATTGTTTTTAATAGTAATGATGTTTAATACCGTCTTAATATCTGTATTTTTGTGTATTTTAGATTGTATTGTAATGCTTTTAATATTGGCCGCTTTGAGTCTCCTTATGGAGAAAAAAGAGGGATATAAATAATAGTGGTGTGCAAAACTTTGTTTTTAATTAGTAAGTCTTATCTAATTCATAAGTTTTGTATATATGAGCAAATATTAAGAAACATCAGGGAGGCAGAGGGCGCCCATGAAAAAACTTAAGAATCAAAACTCACCCAGTACTTTTTTGTTTGAATTCTGTAATGCTCAAAAGCCTATCAAAGTCAGTTTCATTTTCCGTGCAAGCAAAGTGAAATGAAAAGGGCTACCATTCCTCTTTAAATTAATGGCCTCTCACCATAAGAAGAGAAAAGCAGCAGAGCAAAACAAACTGAGTGAGCTGGGAAACAGACTGAGAGAGCACAGAGTTCTGGGAAATGTAGTTTAGGAAGGTGAGGAGCTCTAATGGCAGAGAATTCAAAAGGCCCTGCTCTAAACTATATTTCCCAGAATTCTGCTCAGAATCCGAAAACTCCCATTAGGATAGGGGAGAGATTTGTCCCTCCTAGCAGCAGCCAGAGTTCCAATAAATTGTTGAATCTGCAAAGAGGAGGACTGACTAAGGGCCCTTCCACACAGCCATATAACCTAGAATATCAAGGTAGATAATCCACAATATCTGTTTTGAACTGGGTTATCTCAGTCTACACTGCCATATAATCCAGTTCAATATGCTGTGATATGCTGTGGATGTAACATATCCTGATTTCAGTAAGTCCTTCAACAAATTCCCCCATGATCTTCTTGCAAGCAAATTAGTCAAATGTGGGCTAGGCAATGCTACTGTTAGGTGGATCTGTAATTTGTTAAGAGACCAAACTCAAAGGGTGCTCACCAATGGTTCCTCTTCATCCTGGAAAAAAGTGACGAGTGGAGTGCTGCAGGGTTCCATCCTGGGCCCAGTACTGTTCAACATCTTTATTAATGACTTAGATGACGGGTTAGAGGCATACTCATCAAGTTTGCAGATGAAACCAAATTGGGAGGGATAGCTAATACTCCAGAGGACAGGATGAGAATTCAAAATGACCTTAACAGATTAGAGAGCTAGGCTAAAACTAACAAAATGAGTTTCAACAAGGACAAATGTAAGAGACTACACTTAGGCAGAAAAAAATGAAATGCAACGAGACAGAATGGGTGATGCTTGGCTTCATAACAATGCATGTGGAAAAGATCTTGGAGTCTTCGTGGACAAGTTGAACATGAACAAACAATGTGATGCTGCAACTTAAAACGCCAATGGGATTTTGGGCTGCATCAGAAGGAGTATAGTGTCTTGTTCAAGGGAAGTCATGGTACCCTTCTATTTTGCTTTGGTCAGACCTTACCTGGCATACTGTGTCTAATTCAGGGCACTGCAATTAAAAAGAGATATTGACAAACTGGATGGTGCCCAAAGGAGGGCAACTAAAATGATCAAAAGTCTGGAGTCCATGTCCTATGAGGCACATCCTAAAGAACTGGGTAGGTTTAGCCTGAAGAAGAGACGATTGAGAGGAGACATGACAGCCATGTATCAATATGTAAAAGGATATCATAAGGAGGAGGGAGCAAGCATGTGTTCTGCTGCCATGGAGACTAGAACCCAGAACAATGTTTTCAAATTACAGGAAAGGAGATTCCACCTGAATATTAGGAAGAACTTCCTGACTGTAAGAGCTGTTCAACAGTGGGACTCTCTGCCTTGGAATGTGGTGGAAACTCCTTCTTTGGAGACTTTTAAACAGGCTGGATGGCCATCTATCAGGGGTACTTTGAATGTGCTTTTCCTGCATGGCAGAGGGTTGGACTAAATGGCCCATGTGGTTTCTTCCAACTCTATTATTCTAATGTGGATTTTATACATCTGTGTGGAAGGTGCCTGATACTTCAATACAAATAAGTAAATCAGTGCTGGGCTGGAAAGAAATCCCTAAATTTACGTTCTGTTGGTTAATGTGAGAGACATTCAATGAGATAGCTGTTGTGTTGTTTTTTTAAGACGTTTTTGGCAAAACTTTCCAAAAATTCCAAAAATCAATAGATGTATGAATATTTCTGAAACCTCAGGAAAATTGTCCCCTGTTATCTTGTGACATTGTATTGGAAATTCAAGGAGATAGCTCTTATAGGTTTTTTTAAAATGTAAAATCCGTGGATGAGTGAGACGTTCTAACACTTGATGGGTTAACAGTAGTAAATGTGTTCTATGGTTGTAGCAAGTTTCATGCCAATACCTCTAAAAATGAGGGGGAAAGGCACCCCTGAAGTTTGGCACAATTAATTACTTAATAAAAAGTAACAAAAAGCCATTAACTTGTTACAGTTATGATACAGACCCCATCCAATTTCTGAAACACTTTAGAAACTACATCCACCTCCTAATTTCATAATGAGTATTGAATTTTTTTATTGATCACAAAGGCATAATAATAATAATAATAATAATAATAATAATAATAATAATAATAATAATAATAATAATGCAGAGGAAAATATTGCATTAGTGGCCTATAAACATATCAGAGTGATAATGAAAAGCAAGCATGAAGTGAGTACATTTACTATATTTAAAATCCATGCAAGTGGCACTCCCATTAATACTGCAGAACTTAAAGCAGTTAAATGTAATGAGTTCAAGTTCTAAATTTACATTATTTATAAAATGCAGCCAACTGACTAAATGGGAAATATACTAGCCAGAACTTCATATGCATACTTTAAAGACCTGCTCATTGAGTAGTTAAGCCAGAATGACTGACCCTTGTAACATCTTTCACTTGGTTTCTGAATAATTAAAGAGAGAGTATTGTAGCTGTCTTAATGAATCAAGGATGGCCTATAGTAAAGTGCCTAGTTCGACATATGGGAGATTTTTATTCTAACATCTCACCAGTTCAAAGTTAAATATAGATGTATCATGCTTTCATTGTTACATTAGTTCAAAGTGAGTCACTCAAAATTTCTTACTTTCACCTTTCTCATGTAATGCTAAGAACGTGTTCTTGTATCCTGCTGAAGAGCGAAAGACTACCCATCTGCCAAGGTTCTGGAAATATTTTATCATTGGTTCTCCAAGAGGAATACTCTCTAAAATACAGACTGTGATCACCCCAGATATTCAACTCTTTTCATTTATGAGATTTCCATTAACTACTGTTTCAAGTTGGAAGTGGCTAGGATTCTCTGAGGGCACAGTCTTCCTCCTTCTGCTTTAGTTTCCACATTCTGGAATTGCTGCAATATTGAAAAGGGCATGTCTTCTTTCATTTTGAGCAGTAAACAGAAAGGAGACCAAATTCACATTATTATCTCAATGCCTCAATAAATGTAGAATTGGAAAGGAAGGAAGGCTACCATGTTGAAAACAAACAACTGGTTTTGTTTCCCACTTGTTTAGATTCCACCAAACTCCACCAGTGATTTTCAGTTATGTAGGTAATCCTCATTCCTATAGGTATTTCAATGTATATTTGGTAGAGGCCATTTCTTAAGGGCACATTTTACTCTTCTACTGAAATGATGTCTCCCTGGTCTAGATAATGTATCTTGTAATGTTGTTGTCATTGTTGTGAACCTTATAGCCATTTCCAATGAATGGCCCAGATTACGATTGCGGATAGTGAGATAAATAGTAAAAGTAATGTTTTTAAATGTTTTAATGTGTTTTAAATTCTATTTAATATGTTTATTTTAATTATACATTGTTTTTAAGACATCAAATAGTTGCCTATGTGTAAAGCCACTACATAACCCTTCAGGGTTGTAAAAGGTGGGGTATAAATATGGTAAAGAAATGAATAAATACATAAATAAATGGTGTCTCTTATAGTTTACTGGGGCTTAGAGTATGTGACCTACCCAAGGTCACCCAGTGGGTTTTCATGATCAAATGGAGAATCAAACCCTAGGTCATAGTCCAATACTCAAACCATACTGACTCTCTATCTTGTCCTAGGTATGATTAGAATATGCTGATAACAAGTGAAGAGGGGACTGAGTTTGAGAAAGTTACTTTTTAAGCTCTGGTCCCAAGGGAAATGCCTAATTTAAATATATACAGGAAATATGCTATATCTACCCTTTTCTTCCTTGCTCATAAAATAAAAAAATCCCATTTCATTTCAACAGCCCATGAGCAAAATAGTAATTTCTTCCAAGTCTGCCCTCTTCATCACTAAATATAAACACTGGCTTTCTGTGTATACGAAATTACCATCTGGCAAGTGAAAGGGGGAGCAGCACTAAAATAAACAGAGAGAGGAGCAGAGGAAGACACAGAGTCGCAGAATGGTACTGAAAAATACATCTTTCTGAAATAATAATAGTCTTTGTGAAACAATAAAATGCTTATGATAGCCTTCCTCAAGGGCTCATGTTTCTCTTGTCAAGGCAACATTTTTGAATTATTTCAGTGTTTCACAACAATATTTATTTCATTAATATTCCTTTTCCTGTAGCATTCGGAGGCTGTACTTCTACTTTTGTTTCACCTTTTGCAATAGCCCAGTGTCCATCCAAGCTTGTATTCATAATAAGAGCAAACTTAGACTGTGTTCACACTATACAATTACTGTACTTTGATCACAGTTTAACTGTTATGTTTCCATCAATGGAACTCTGGGATTTGATGTTTAAGGAACTTATCATTCTCCAGTATTCCCTACTGAACTACAGCAGTATAGCATTATAACATAGAACACTGAGTCACTCTCCAAACAACAAAACACAGGATTATATAGGAGGGATCCAGTGCAATTATAGTGGTATCAAACTGCTATGACTGTAGTATGGAGGCACCCTTGATCAATGCAGCCAAATTGAGATTACTAAGAAATAAAAGTGTTGTTTTTTTTTTGTGTATAACCCAAAATGAACCCACAAAGGAAAAATATTTAGAGGAAGAAAATACTAAACTATACACCACTTTGATTCCCAAACCAGGATAGAAATGAATTATTATTATTATTATTATTATTATTATTATTATTATTATTATTAAAGCTGGATTATTCAATAGCTACGGAATGGAGGGGACATGGAGTAAGGAGGTGGGAGAGTAGAATGGAACATCACAGGAAAAAAACAAAATTATTTGGAACAGTTGGAACAGTTGGAAGCACTCCTCACTCAATGCAATTTTCTGCCCAACTAATTTATAATCCCTAACTTGTTTCGGCCAACTCATCCAAATAACTGAAAACCACATGCCTTTGCTATCTTTCTCATGCCTAAAGCAACAATTAAGACATAAAATAGTCCTGTTCAAAAAGATCAGTGCTTCAAAGGACAATGTTCCAAGCCCTCATTTTGCTCACCTCCCTAAGGTTTTTCTTCAGAACTTAATGGAGTTCTTCTTTTTTTTTAAAAAAAAAATGTATTTTATACAGCTCACCCTTATGAGTGGGGAAAGAACATCTTGAGCTTTTTCGTGTTTTTTCTTTTCTTTTAGAGTTGCTCATTGAAAGGACCTGTGTACTGATAAAGTAGAGCACCACAAGTGATGAATACTTAGAAAGATCTAAGGACCCTTCAGGGAACCTCTTCTAAGAATATGCAGTGAAAATAAAACAAGGCCCAAGAGCAAAAGGAAACTTACACTATTTTCAGTTTCCTTGATATTTTCCCAGACTCTCCAGCCTATATTTTCCTGGTCCAAGAAGAGAGACTAAGGAGCTATAAGACGGTATCTTTAGTATAACTTTTATTCAAATATGGCTTATGAAAGCTTTACTAAAGATACTATTGAGCTTTTTAAAAGAATACAGAATGCACATATTTACTCAGAGACAGTCAAACCAGTTAGATGGTTGACTTGAGATTTGAGAAGTCTCTGTTCTTGCATCTGATAATCCCTGAAAATCACTGGCTTTGTTTTGTGTCAGGAGCAACTTGAGAAACTGCAAGTCGCTTCTGATGTCAGAGAATTGACCGTCTGCAAGGACACTGCCCAGGGGATGTCCAGATGTGTGATGTTTTACCATCCTTGTGGGAGGCTTCTCTCATGGCCACACAAGGGGAGCTGGAGCTGACAGAGGGAGCTCACCTGCTCTCCCCAGATTCGAACCACTGACCTATCATCAGCAGTCTTGCCGGCCCAAGGGTTTAATTCATTTTGGTACCGGGGGCTCCTAAAAAATCACTGGATGACATTCATAGAATAAGTCTTTCTTTGTCCAATACATCACACAGGGCTGTTGTCTACAGAAAATAGAAAGTGAAAACTATTGAGCCCATTGGAGGGTAGCTATGAGTGTAACAAATAAAGTATGGAAGGGAAGTCCGAGCACATGTGATACTGCAACTCATCCCCCCCCCAACAATATATATAATGGTTAGTGAACTCCAGGAAGTAACACGGAAGAAGAATTAAAATAGCTAAATATTAAACAAGGTGTTTCAAAGTTTGTATATATTTAATATACAGTGATAACTATTCCAGAAAAGACTGACAGAGATATACTGAACCTCAAATGCAATCCATAGCTTAATTATGAGAATTCTTCTATCCATCTTTTCCCTCTCCTGGTATATCTTTTGTCATGATTCAATTGTATTACTGTGCATTAATAACAATACTTAATCAAAAGTGCTCCCAAAGTGGAATTCAGAAATGAGCATTAATGAAATGCTCATAGCAATAGTGAAATAGAACATTTTAATCACAATTAGGAAAGAACGAGAAATCTAAGAAGAAAGAAGAAAGATTAGCGAATGTCAAGCATGAAATACCATGGTCCCTGCTGAACCACTATGGAATATCCTTCCTATAGAAGCTAGCCAAGAAGACCCATGCTGTGATCTTCTTATTGCCTGGCTAAAATATTTGTGTTTATTCTCACATGGTAATATATTAACTTGATGATAGTGTGCATTACGTTTTTGTACAGTAGGAAAGCCTCAAATAAAAAAGACACTAATATTTTAACCTGAGGGGACACCTCTCTGGACTTTCCAGTGTGACTCTATCATAACTTCTGTCATAGAGTCATGGTGTTAGACCTAAATATTCCTAGAGAGAACATGTTAATCAAATCCATGGATAATCAAATCTGCAAAAGTCAAACCCGCAAAAGTGCAGACTCGACTTTATTTTATGAATTGAATTATATATTAGCCAAACACCGCAAATACAAATACAAAGAAAGATGTTATTGCATTGAACTCTCCACTTTCTGATTCTTACGCCTGCTGTAAACAAACAACTATGATTAGTTTCAGGCTATATTAAATGTGCATTGTACATTCTCTGTATTTTGACTTATTGGGTTTCTCTTTTAATAGTCAAGCTCTTTCAATGTAATCACCAAGCCCGAACATTTCTAAAATATTCAAACATACAGCAAACATTTTTAAATATAAAAAACACAAGAAATCAAAGAAGTAGGGAGATGGAGTACCTTTAGGCCAGTAATACTCGTTGATCATCCAGACATTTTTGAAACCAAGTCCCAGAATTCCTGACCACTGGCTACTCTGGCTGACACTTTGGAGAGTTAAATAGGTCTCTGACTCCCAGCTGAACCTAAGTATGTAAAAGTTGCCTTATTCTTCATGTGTTCATCCTTATCTCTTTTCTGCCTTCCTTTAATGAATCCAATGTGTCAAGTTTTAGATTGTAAACTTCTTGGTCATGGATGCTGCTTTTTCTTATTGTTACACTGTAAAAGCAGGAGTGAGCTATAGTGACCCTTTGTTGTTGTTATGTGTCTTCAAGTTGTTTCTTATTTATGGCAACCCTGTGGTGAACTTTATCGTGAAGTTTTCTTGGCAAGGTTTATCAAGAAGTGCTATTGCCTTCCCCTGGATGACCTTGGGCAAGCCACACTTCCTCAAAGCCTGAGAAAGTGTGCCTTGAAAGTCACCCAGTGGGTTTCCACAGCTGAGCTGGGACTTGAGCCCAGTTCTGCCAGAGTCCTTGTACATCAATAACAGCATGCTATCTCTTGCTTGAAATGCAATTCCCACATTCCCTTTGTTTTCACTGTACTACCTAAGGCAAATGGCCTATAAGCCCAAATTATCTGAAGGACTATTATCGCCCATGCCTGCTGCAAAATATCATAAATATTTTATAGTGCAATATAAATATAAATAATAATAAACTATAATAGACAATGTTCATGTGAGGACTACAAACAGAGTGGGAAGACTGAGGAGGAGCATAATTAAATTTTTCAATTGGTCTCAGCTGTGGAAGAAGTTGGACACAAGCCTGAACAACCTTCCTTTCCAGCAGCACATCTGAAGAACTGTCAAATAGAGGTGAACAAAGAATGAAATACTTGAGCCAATTGTCAAATTAAAAATTAACAGCACTGGTTTCAAACAGTATACTCCTTAAAGATGTTTTGCCTTCAAGTCCTGTTTGAGGACCTCTCAGAAGCATCTGGATTGTCACCGTGCTATATCAATTAGATAGAGATCTAGGATCCTTTTGGTGATGGATAAAAAGACAGACAAAAATCACATGATACAACCATTACATTGACCTGAATCCACAGAAGAGGAGTATTCACTGATGCAATCAATTCCGTCAGCAAATTTAAGAAGAAAAATTCCCAGTGCAGCCATTGACATACCTACAAACCTACTCTAGAAGTTTGGGAGACCAATTGATTTAAAGATTCAAACCAACAGAATTCCAAACCATATTGTATGTAGATCAATATGTTTTATTACATTAACTAGATGGATGTTCTTAGGAGCCCTAAATTCTAGAAGGTTGCTTTTGGCATAAAAATTATTCATCAGAGACTAAAGTTGAACTATATTGAAAAGCCAGACATTTCTCTTGTCTATGTTTCATTTCCACATTCTGCACCCAGAACAGGGAGCATCTCTGCATTTGAAGATCATTCAGCATTCCACAGCTCTTGCCTCCAGCTTAAAAAGCTTCAGGCAAGAACAGGTAGTCCTGTTTTGTCAAACTCTGTTTCAATTCACAGTGCATTTTAACTGGTTATATCAAGCAGTGTTCACTCCTTCTCCTCCCTTCTCCCAGCCATCAAAGGTCTAATGCTTTACTCCCCCCCCCCCCAGGTTTGTTACAAAAAATCCTACTTATGGTTCACTTACTTTTTTCATGTTGATTTTGCCTCAGTTTGGAAAGGATCATCTAACTTTCTCAAGGGTTGGCATACATTTACAATTTGCTTTCTCTACACTAGAAAAAAAAACGATTGCAGAGGTTTTCCTCTAGTAAAGGTATCAAATATTCAAGAACTGTTGTTTTCTATTTATGTCTATTTTCTCTCCATGAATTCAAGAGTGCTCCTATTTAAAAATACTGGTTTTTTACACCAAGTGTTGATCATAGATTATGTCTTCTATAGTAAAAAAAAATTAGGTAATACATTATTCTAAAATAAGAGCAGGATTCTGTAGCCCATGAGAAGCATGTCATCCAAAAGATTTTTGGGTTTTTTTTTGGTAAAGATACACATACACACAAAATAGCTGAGACAAATTCAGTCAAAACAGAGTACTATGCAAGCAGATAAAATGTGGTGCCAAGTTTTAATTTCTGTTTCTCCATCTTACAAGACTGAAAAACAGTTGGTAACTGAAACATCTTTTGAGACTGAGCAAGGTGGCAAATGTTATTGAGAAAAAACACATTACATTTGAGATACTATAGCAGTTTGTGCTTGCCTAAACCAGCAGGAAAGGAAATTTCCCACCTTTCCTCTCCCTTTGTTTAGTTGAGTGCAAACTACTCTTGCGCTTTGAACTTAGTTGAAGCTGCTGCAATTGAACACAGTTACCAGCAAAAGGGAAATATGGGAGGAGGATACAGAAACTGGGACATTCTGGCTTCAGATGAACAACTGAGAAGATCAGAGGGTTAATCAGGACTTTATGCCAATTTGGGACAGTTGGAGGGCATGGGTTATAGCTTGCAAGCATTGGGATCTTAGGACTGTTGGGATCTTGCAATACATTCCACAGAATTATGGAAGAGGCCACAAGGGCCATGCAGTCCGACCCTTATATAAGTCCCTCTTTGTATGAACTTACATGGTAACATAGAAATCAGATAATGCACTTGACACAACACAAAATCTACATATGTGAAACTATTGGAATTCCTATGAGGCAGACACCCTGATTCCATACATTTTACTCAATTACTCAAGGATAACACACAAAAAGGATGATAACAGAAATACTAGTAGATGCAAGTAGTGACTGTGGAAGAAGAAAAAGCAAACTGCTGCTCTTTACTTCAGTGCTGGGTTCCAGCCAGTTAGAAGTCTAGCATAATCCAGTCATCTGAACTTCTAATAATCCATCCCTGCCTGTTGAGAGTGCAGAGATGCTGAAAATACTGTGAGCACCTTGTGTGGCTTCCCATTTCTGTTCTAAAAGATCATCATGGATCATTCATCTTGTTAAACGTGGTTTAAAGCCACCATCAAGAATTCCAGTGTGGCAGAGGAATCATTCACTAAGCATTCTTGAAATGGATCACAATTGATCAAAGAGTTTCATATAGATTCAGCCATCAGATGCGAAAGTACTAAAGATAAAGCCTTGCCTTATTGCATTGGAGCAGATCAAAGCCCTTCTTCATCTAGAAGGTCCTGGTTTGAGATTCACAGACAAATTATTTTAGAAGACTAGACAAAAACAAATAAAATAGAAGCTTTCATGTTGTATTACTAAGGGCCTTATATGAAAAATGAAAATAGATTTAACATAGGTTATCTGGCAGTTATCTCTATTCTATAATACAACTGAAGTGTTAGCAGTATTTAAGTGTTAATATCAGTATGTGATAAAAAATATGTCCTCATTTCCTTGAGTGTTTTTGAAGGTGACAAATGAATGAGAAGAACTTCATTTAAATTTTCTTTTACCCACACTGTGCAACTTTAATGAATATAAATCAGGAAACATATTACAGTACAAAGATGTTTTTCCTTTCATACACACCCAATTTACAATTCACAAATGTGAGATTTTGCATTTGTAGTCTCCTACTGCAAAAAACTGGTCATTTTTATTGCTAGAATAGATAATGCATGCCTATGTAAAAAGTTATGATGAAATGCTACTTTATCTGTCTTATTAGTAATGCAGATCATTTCCACCTCCTTAGACATCAGCTTAGATTTCTAGATTTTTGATCTTGAAAAGTATTGTGTTTGGGTGGCAGGATATTATCTTGTTCAGCAGGAAGAAGTTGTTCAAGGAGCTGATCTTTCTGTTAATTTGCCAAACTACAATTCTTGGCATTTTCAGTTTTACTGATTTCTCTCACTCAAAAAGAAACCCTCCAAAATGCTATATTTTACATGCTTATGTGGAATATGGCATGTGCTTATCCTGTATATTCTGTGCACATTGATTGCCTTACAGAAAAAATTTCATTCTTTCAGGCTGAATGAAAAGTGTTCCAACCTTTCACTTATTTTGCATAGTGCTGCTGAATAATTTCAGAAGCTCTGAAAGCTGTTTTGAAATGTCAGTTGACACTAAGCAACACTTCAGTTTCCTCTTGAGCTGAGATGCTTGCGGGATGCCCCTCCAGATGTTGCTGAACTGCTGCTCCCAGCAGACCTAGCCAGCATTTGAAAAGAATGTTGAAAACTGCAATTCAACAACATCTGGGGACACCCCCCCCCCCAAATAAAACCTGACACCTGTTCTACATCTTTTGACATACTTATGTCTACAACGGAATTGAAGAATGCAGCAAGAAAATCAAAATGTGGCAGCAAGGAATAGAGGCAGGAAGGACAACATACATATCCTCAGAAACCAAACATTTGAGAACCAGGTGGTTTGGCGCCTGTGGCCTTTTCCTCGCACTGCCTTTGACACCACTGCTTCGTCCTCCACTCACTAGCGTGGAAGGGTCCACATAGGCCATTGAGTCCAACTGTATGCTCAAGGTAGGGACTCTGTCTAGAGCATTGTTTGCCAATCTCTGGTCTTCCAAGTGTTCAGGACATCATTTCCTAGAATCCCTGATTGTTAGCCAAGGCAGCTGAGGCTTCTGGGAGCTGAAGTCCAAAAACGTCTGGAGGACTAGAGTTTTGGAATTATAAGAGCCTGCACAACCTGTGAATCTCCAGGTGTTTGGGTATCCAATTCCCAGAAGCCCCAGCCAACTTGTCCAATGATCAGAAATTCCTGAGGGCTGAAACCCAAAACACCATAGAGGCACAGGTTGTGCAGGCCTGATCTAGAGCATCCCCAACAGGTAGCCTCTTTTTGAAGACATTTGGTGAATATCTTCAGAGAATGCTGAGCAGCTCTTATGGTCAAAAGGTCTTTCTAATGGTCATTAAAATCTCCAGTAAATCAAAACCTACTTTCTGGGACAGCAGAGAATCTTGCCCCCTCCTCTTTGTTTTGCAATGATACCACCCCTCAGTCTTCTCTTCACCAAGCTGAACATACCCAACTCCCTCATCCTTTCCTCATATTCTTGTTCTCCATGCCTCTAATCATTCTTGTTGCCCTTCTCTGAACACAGGCCAACTTGTCTATATCCTTCCTAAAAAGAGACACCCAGAACTCAACAAGTACTTCAGGTGAGGCCTTACTAGGCATCAGGGCACTCTGAGCAAGGGAAAATGGAACTTCATTCCAAAATGGCATGTGATGATAAACTATTTGCTTAGGCCATGATCTATTGCTGATAGGTGCTCTCCTATATGTGTGTTTACCAGACCCAACCCCACATAACTTTAATATGCAATACCCCCTCAATTGTCTGCATACTATACCCATGCATGGCTTTCCCTAACATTATATGGAAACAGTATGTTGATCCTTTGCTGGCCACAGTTCATGTGTAGTTCAAAAAGAACCACTTGGTTTGCACACACATGCTTTCCCATATTTGGTATGTTACATAGATGTATACACAAGGTACAAGAATTCAGGTAAAAAGAGTCATATTAGACTTCATCCTAAATTTAAACTCAATCAGTCTACGCAATGCTGAAATGACTACAGCTCTGTTTTGAAAAGCCATTTCCTTTTTTATTCATTTGCTACATTCACACCCCACTTTTTCTCCCTGGAGCTCAAGGTTCTGTACACTTCCCCCTTCATAACAACTCTGCAATGTAGAATTGGCTGAAAGAAAATGATTGGTCCATTCAACTTCCTAGCTGGGTGGGGATTTCGACTTTAATCACCTGAGGTCTGGTGTACACGATATAATCTCTTTGTATTGTGCAGGTTGAGTAGCCTTTACTAGTAAGGCTTTGGGCAAAAAGTGCTCCATAGTCCAAATTTTTTCCCAGATTTTGGAATACCTGCATATGCAGAATGTGATATCTTAGGACTTCATCACATGCAATCTTCTCTCAATTTCTCTGCACTGCTGAAACAGAGTTCCACAAAGGCCATCACATGATGCAAAGAGGCTCTTTCCAGTGATTGCACGCGAGACTCTATTCTGGCAGCACATAGAAACAAAGGGTAGACTGTGTTTTCAGGATTCAGGTGCCACCCACTTCTCAGTGAGAAGCCGGATAGAAGCACTGAAGGGTGGGAAAAGGTAGTAAGATGGCTGCCATCTCTGAAGACGGAAAGGCACAGGACCTTGACAGTAGGGAATGAAGGAAGATGGTTCTCTCCACTTTCCCTGCTTTCATGTGATGAGGTCCTTTGAGGTGGGAGCCAGGTCCAAACAGGAAATTCAGTTATGTTTTCATATGCACATAGCCTGGTGGTAAATTTATATATTTCAATTAATTTTTCTGCATGAGACCAAATTTGTGTACATTAGCTATCAGAAAGCAAGCAGATAACTGCCTAAGCCATCCATGTGGATGATTTGGGATTTTGGAGTATTTTGGATCTCAAAATTCTGAATACTTAAGCTGTACTGACTTTGTTGAGTTATATTATTACCTTTACAATGTGTGAGACATTAAAGAGATAGAACAGGATCTAAGGTTTGGATATAGCAAAGCAAATACTTGAACTGGGACTTACAAGCTACTGGTGAAATCAATTAAACCAAGAAACCCCTAATGGTTACACTGGTGAAATATAGGGATTCTATTGCATGGTAAGAGTACCAAAGGACTCTTTAGCAAAAAGCTACCAGCCTGTAACCTGTACATACTGTCAATGCCTATCTTACACAGGGTGATCAAACAGCAAACAAATTGTTTTTAAGATGTGGACCAAAAGAACAGAGCTGACATACTACATGTTTTCTGTCTAGAGAGCAGGGGTGCACATTTCTTGATGTTATAATAGGGCAGATGTTGGTACAGATATGTAATAATGAATTTCTTTTGCATCGCTAATGCCGATCTCTGGCATTTCATTACTGTAGCCATCAGCCGGAGCATTTGAGACAAGGCTTCATCCTACCTCCGTCCTTGTGCAATGTGACTAGAGCTCCTCAGAACATCATATGTCTTTTCAGAAGCAGATATGATCATTAACTCTCTCTAATCTTCAGTAACAGTTATTCTTCAATCATTATCCATGACGGATTCGCATATTATAATTTGCCAGGTTTTGTGTGTGTGTGTGTGTGTGTGTGTGTGTGTGTTTCCCATATACAGGAATCACTTCTCCATCTCCTTGTGTATGAAAACATTACATGAAGAAATGACAGCTTTCATGTCTTGCTGGCAGGCAAATAAGTGAAATCCAGGTACCAGTTAGAGAATCCATGGATCTGTCTGTTAGAGAGGTCTGTGCTATTCCGCCTCTACATTCTGTTCAGCCATATGCAAAACTGCCCCCCCCCATCTTGGGGGAGGAAGGTGAAGGAAAGTGTCTGAAGTTTGAGTTATATTATCTCACTATTCAACACCATCACAATTTTACCTAAGCAGCGAGTGCCTGTAGCAAAGTCTGAACTATGAAGTGTATTCTTCACTCATTTTCTCATCTCTGCTGCCAGCAGGGTATGAAGCCACAATCCCCAAGAATAAAGCATTTAAGTCAGCTACGTTGCTTATTATTTTAGAATTAATTTACCATGATAACTGTACAATATGCTTTTCATGCATTTGTGCTCTGTAGCAAGTGCATACACACAGAGCCAATTATCAACAATTCTCAACCTAGGAATCTACATTACAGGTGAATACTGTATTCCAATGTATGAAGATATTTAACAAGGATCCTAATTAATAACCATCCACTGTATTTTTGAACAGTTCATTATTTCTCCCTTCCCAATGTTCTTTTTTTATCATTCCCCTTTTGTCATATAAAATGCCATACATAATGATCAGCTCAATGGAATTTTAACTGCTGTCATGAAATAGAATTATACAAGGATCAGAAACCTTTTTAAAAATTAAAAAAAAAACCTGCATTATTAAAATGCTTTTTCATTTTCATGCACATAGGTGGTACATGATTTTACAGATCTTGGATGGATTGTACACACACACAAACAGATATAGATATTCATATATTCATATAGCATAATCAATGTACATGGCACTTTGCAAGTCATACAAAAAACCAGTGAGACCTGCTAAATGCATACAAAATGAAATATGTGAATATACGTATATACAGAGAGGGGGCAGAAAGGAATAATGAAACTGAAAACTGTAGAATATACCATATTTCTTCTATTCTAAGATTGCCATTGTTTCTAAGATGACCCTATGATTCTAAGACTGTTTTTAGAGATCTTTATATTGGGGCTGCATATTAGAATCTAAAAAATACAGTAATTATAAAATAAATTAGCTACATAAAATATAAAAAATAAAGCAAACTGACTAATATACGTGACCAAAATAAACAAGATTATAAAGCAATTTTAAATGAAACTTCCAAAAGCCTGATGCTGATTTTGAAGTCTGTGAATGATGTAGCTTTGTCTTCTCCGAGATTTGAGAAAGGAAAACTTATTTCAAGTTGGAGAACCCATTATTAGTTCATAGAGATGATTTCTTGGAGAAAATTAAGGCATGAACAGTGAAAATTGAAGATTCTCAGCAGGCGAATAGCACCCTGCCGTTCATATATTGAACGCAAATGCAAACAGTAGGCGGTAGCCTTATCTCTTATCTGTCTATATAGAATGATCACCAAGCCTTAATATCAAATTGCTCATTTGATTGCTCAAGCATTACAAAGAGAATGGCATATTGAAAGGTCATTCCTGTTTATTTTCAGGATGGTTCCCATCATTATAATACAAACACAACCAGATTGGTATATTATTATCAGTTCTCTTCATGCTAATTCAGTAAGGATCTCAGAAATGTTTTCAGATGTATCGAAGCTCTCCCCAACCCAGAATAGACTTATTTAAAAGTTATACAGATTTTTCATAATTAAGGAGGGTTTTTTCACAAAGAACTCACAGGATAGGATTCATCATCAAACTTCTGCTAATGCCATGCATGCATCATTGCTCATTGAACCATTTTTGCATTAACAGTTTGACCTTCTAGTGCCACAATCTGCTTTTTATAGCCTCCTCCAATCATATAAGAAGCAGGTTGCAAATTGAGCTTCTAGAGCAGGGTTGAGAATCTTGTGAAATTGGCTTTATGGATCTCATCACACGTACCCTTTTTATCATCCTAGGATGCTGAAGAGAAAGTCCAGTGACAGATAGGTATGCTGCTCATCACACAATGTCACTGGACTTCCTGTTGAAGCGTACCCCCCTCCCACCAGAGTGGAAGCATCATATGACACTTCCCTCCTAACACAGAAAAGCTCCCATGTTGTGCTGGTTCCAATGGAACCACTTCAGCATCCCTTCAGCAACGCTTCCCCTGTGTGATGGGGAGAGCATCACCGCTCGGGAGGAGCACACAGGGCAACAGAATCGCCCTGCATCCCTGCTGAAGCTGGCAAACAGCTTCTGTGTGATGAAGTGGTAAATCTGTTCTTGTGTCCCAGAAAGACCATCACAAGATTCTCCAGCTTCCAATTATATTCCTTTCTAGTAGGAATATTAAAATAGGAAAATTCTTTTGAAGCAAGCATTACTTAATTTTGTGGAACTTGCTCCCAAGTAAGTGTGCATGGTAGCTTTGATTGATTTGTTATTTCAAAGTTCCTAACCACAAAAACCAAAAGGTATCATGCTCTCAAATGGTTTTATCTCTACTAAGAACTGAGAGCAAATGAAAGAAGGGTTATAAACAGGAGATACAATTGAATGAATGAAACAGAATATGAATACCATGAATGATGTGGATCAATGCCATAATAGAGGAATCATTTGGAGATCTTAACCATCTAAAACAACAGAGTGACTTTATTTGTGCTAATTTGAAGTGGACTAAAAACAGAATATTCTTCATATTCTGATCTAACTTGTTTCTTGATGAGAGACCTTTTTTTTCATTTGTAAAGGGTATTTAACCAATCAGTTTTCAAAGTATCTGAAATGGGTGAAACACTGTATATTTGAAATACAGTATGTTAACAACCAAGCAAAATCACATACATGTTAACCAAAATCTGCAACATGGATTAACTAGTCTGCTAATATCAATGGTAGATCTTGATTTGTCCTGAGAAATATTGAGAACAGTGGAACAGTATTTCATCTCTAAGGATGTTTTCCCACCAGTGTTTTAGAACGGAGGTCAATCAT
Organism: Anolis carolinensis; assembly: GCF_035594765.1. NCBI lineage: Eukaryota > Metazoa > Chordata > Lepidosauria > Squamata > Anolidae > Anolis > Anolis carolinensis. Next base: position 106,267,972 of record NC_085841.1, read on the forward strand.
CCGATCTGCTTCTGCAGGATCTCGAAAATGTAGTTTAAGGAAGCTGAGAACCTCTCTAGTGGAGAATTCCAAAGCCTTTGCCCTGAACTTCATTTCCCAGAATTCTGCAGGAGCAACTCATACAATTAGTACACGATATCCTCCATTCTATAACTCTGGTGGGAAAACGTCCTAAGCTTCTGTACAGCTTTCCCACAGAAACTATTCAACTTCCCTAAAAAGCTGTAGTCTTCTGGAAATTATGTACCTTCTCCTGAGAACAATCTTTCCTGAAAACTGGGAAGCTTTTGGGAGAAAATTCTACATCTACAAGAAGAATTTTTAAAAATCCTGTTTTCAAGTAACCAAGGGTATGTTTTGTACAAGAGTACTATTCTTTATACAGAAATCTTGTGCAGAAATGAACAATATTGCACACAACATTGCTGGATGTTTCACAATATATTTTTGTGTAAGATTTTGTTGTGAATGGCTGCTGCTTCAGCACAAGATTTTTGCTGTGAAACATTTTTATAGTGCTATGTTTACAGGTTTCTGTGGGATTTTTATATTTCAACGTGGTCATTTTTTATATAAAGAACACTAATCTTGCACTATAAAGGCACATGTTGATGAAGCTTTAATTGACCTGAGTTTTTTTCCTAACATCTAGCATTTGTGTTGTACAACATTAAAACTGTCAAAGGCTGCAGCCATCATATGACATTGTTTGTATAGAGGCATAGCTTGCACTTTGATTTTACATTTTGTGTGCGTTTTCTAAATATATCACAACAAACCATATGAGCAGGTAAGTTTTTTTTCTACTTGGAAAATTATGCAGTGAAAACATTGCAAATATAGGTTTTTCCTGCAAAGCTACAGAAGTTCTCTAAATCTTGCACAGTTCTTGGAAAGTGCATAGTTTATGTTGTGCCAGTTTATGTTGTGCCAAAAAACATGTTCTTGCAATTTGCAAGGCCTTCAAATTCCCATGTTTTAATTCCCATGTTAATTTCTTGGGGCTTAAGAAACTCCAGTTTCGACACAGTCAGAATGCTGACAAATTTCCATTCCATTCCTATCTTCTAGAGTTTTGAGTTGCTAAAAAATATTGAAAAACTTTCAAATCTTCTTTCATATAATTACTAAGATCATACATAGACATTTCCCTTTGCTATTACTGCACTGCTCACTAATTGATCAAAGTCTTCCTTCATACATGGTATTGATTCAGACAGCCTGGAAAAATACAAGCTAATGTTCTTTTTGCTGGTTTTCTGCGTAGTCAACCTTGATGAGCTGAGTTCAAAAGCATTTCTAAATCAGGCCAGCACTAAGGACAGCAGCTGAGTTTTTCACATACTTCAGAGTAGTGTTTGAGTATCTCTCATTGAAAAGGGATCCATGTATCTGTGCCTGTCTAACTGCTTCCAAAAAGATGTTTTGAGATTTAGATAATAAATATTTGAACCCTAAATACTGTGAAGATATTTAAATAAGCAGCCAGAAGGTCACACATATATGAATATCATTAAAGTTGCAGCATCAAAAAGAGCAGCAAAATAAGCTACAGTCTGGATGATAAAGAATGCCTGCAGGCCATAGGTTTCTCACCTCTGAAATTTGACATCATCTTACATGTTTAGCCAAGGCCTATGTTTTCAAATGTTTATATAGCACAGAGGAGCTGCATGCAGCCAGAGTCCTCTCCATTTTATCCACAGTTTCAGAAAGCAAGACATTCTTAATCAGTTACAAAAAATATTTGCATGTTTCCATCACTCTTTGACTTCAGCTGTATTTGTGTGATATACAACTAAGTCTTAATGTTATCTTAGGTATGTAACAAACAACATTCATGCGATTGTTTCATTTAAGAAACACGGTGAAAGAGAACGATTTGGGGAAATATGGAAGAGAAGAGAAATAAGTATTATCTTTCCTTTAGCAAAGCTGATCCCATGCTTAGATGCTATGCAGAAGTGTGTGGGAAGAATAGTAAAGGGCCACTATTGCATCATTATTGTAGAAGGAAAATATATGGAGATCAAAGAAAAACTTATCCTCTCCTCAAGTTTTCCAAAATATTTCCAGCTATCAATCAAAGATTCCATGTGATATTGCCATGGCAGTTAAAGTGAAATGTCGCACTATAATTGGATAGTGAAAATGGGGTCTATGGGTGAATTGTACTTAATAGTAGGGATGTGCACAATTTCGTTTTTGTATGCTGGATTTGAATAATTTGGAGGATTTGATTGTTGAATGCATGCACATGAGCCTGGCGTAGGGCAGCCAGAGCCTTAGCTAGAGCAAATCACAGCAGCCAGATCTTGTTGACAAATGGGAGCTAATAATGGGGACCAATGGGGCTGAGTGGCACTCTACCTGAGGCTGAGGTGGCGATGTGCGGGCAGGGGAGCCTTGGTAATCAGGAAAGCTGCAGCTCCTCCTTTGTTTTCTTCTCCAGCAGGCTCCTCCATCCCTTCCCAAAGCCCCCCCCCCCCCCGGCACCTGCCTGAGGCAAATGGGAACTTGCTTTCCCATCAGCACTTTGTGCAGCACAAGCACCGAAGGAGCTTTGTGCACTCTCCCGGGACATGATAGGAGTTGAGGTTTTACTCTCTGTGTGATTCTCACTTTCTTTCTCAGCCATTTAGAGGCCTGGTTGTGTCCATCCATTCTCCTCCCTACCTGTGGCGTGTGCTTGGGACTTCAATTCCTAGAACACTTTTTAAATAAATGTTATGGCAAAAACTTTTTTAAATTTCCAAAACATTAGTGGATTGGTAAAAAGTTCTAAAACTTGGCAGGCTTTTAATAGTCAATGTGGTCTACAAGTGAGGTGAGTTTCATGCTGATAGGCCTAAAATTGATGGAGAAAATAACCTCTAAAATTTCCACACTGGTGCCAATGGACCAAACTTTTCAAGCATGAAAAGAGAAACCCCTCCTGAATTCAGGAAGTTTCCTAAAAATGAACAGGGGGGAAGCCAAAAACCAGACACCCAAAACAGCACAGGCTTTTGCCAAATTGCATACCCATACTAAATAGACCACCTCCAACCAAGAACACAAAAACAGGAAATTCCAACTGTTCTTACTATAGAAGCAAACCAGTGCAGAAACCATTCTTTTTCCTGCAAATTCCATTGATTCAGTGGGCCTATTCTAGTCAGGACTAAAACAGCAATGAGACCTTAGTGTGCTTCCCCAGGATGAAAATCCTTCCTCCTCATCACCTGAAAGATCCTCTCAATGAGAAGAGGTTTGCCAGACCGAAATCTAGACAGGGATCCACTAATGTTAATGGTCTTAGGTGCCTTCAAATTTAAAATATGGCAACCTATAATCAAAGAGGTTTTTTGGCAAGCTCTATTCAAAGAAAGTTGCTCATTGTCTTATTCTTAGGATGAGAAAGAGTGAAACATGCTCAAAGGCATACAATCAGTGTCCATGGATGTGTGATTTGAACCCTGGTTTTCCAGAATTCTAAGCTAGAACACAAATGATTACACTACGATAGCTTGAATGGGTTCAATGGCTGTCTAGAAGAGGGAATTTCAGCATATATTGCTTGTCACATAAAACCAGGCAATAGCAACACTGGCTGAAATCTCATCTACACAACCATTGAAAGTACTGAAATCCTCTCCAATGGTCATTCTAACAACCCTGGGGGAGGCAGAGCTTTGACGATTTCCTGTTAACTTTTGCATCTATAGACCCCAAAATCCCCAGCTATATGCCTAGCATCCCTGTGAATTATAATCCAAAAGAAAAATCTTTTCCACATTCTGCATTTATATGCACATTATCCTTCCTTATCTGGAGATTGTGATTTTTGAACCCAAAATAACTGAATGCAACTGTTCTCTTGGCAATCAGTCTACATTCATCCTCATGCAAAAATAATAAAACCTAAACAACTGCTGCTCTTATTTTACAGATCATCTATCAAAAGTGAGAAAGAGCAAGTTACCAAAATAGGTCACCATCAGTTCAAAGCCACAGACTTTCAAGGTTCAAATCTAAACCTGCACTTGGACACAGACAGATTTGTTAGCTTGCCACCTTTCAACAACATGGTATTAGGCTTTTAAAAAGTGGGTCTGGAAGCATGAACTAATGTGATTGATGTGATTGATCAAGTGACTCATTAATCACAGCATTCAAAATTGGATTTTATTTCACATTGTTAATCAAAGCTGTCCCAAATGAAAAGTGATCACAATTGAGGGCATTGTTTCAATTGTTTGAGTATATCTTTCTATAAATGGATAAAGATCACTGGTTTCCCAAGAGCATGGGGTGCATTCCCCAAATCTGTGTTATTTAGGATAGAGGCATGGCTCGATTAACAAAGTCTCTGAAATGAAATACCTTTTTACAAATTCTTTTTATGTTTTGCATCTCCTTCTTTTCCTCATCTCCATCTGTCTGAGCAGATTTTTTTTTAGCATCTTTTGACTTCATCACATAGGCCTTCTTACCTGTCGTAGAACACTTCAGGCACAGTTTCTGGACAGAGCCCTCCGGATCCATCAGACAATGCACAGCTACTTCCGGCAGGCTCTGTCCATGAACTGTGCTGGTAGCATCCTATGATGGATCCCTGAGAACACAGAAGGCTTCAGCACAGTTCATCGAGGCTTCCCATGTTCTCATTTGATAGAACAGGGAAAGCGCAGGGAGAAACCAGGCTGTGACGCTTCCCCTTCTTCCCCCCCCCCCCCCCCGCGGGATAGGGAAGGGAGTGATGCAGGTGATGCGGGTTCACATGCTGCCCACTAGATTTGCCCTACTGCCCCACTGATGCCCCCACTTTCCCCTGCTTGAGGAGACTAATGTGATAAGGTCCTTAGGCACTGGAAAAATGTGGGCTAGAGAAACTGAAATTTGGTGTCAGGCTGCAGCTATGACTCCACAGTATACAGCGCAATAAAGCACAAGCTGTGAAATAATAGGATTCTATAGTAACGCATCCTATGATTGCTGTGTGCCCCATATTTCTGGCAAAATAAGCACCAGCTGCCTCCAAGCCTCCTTTCTAAATCCAGCATTCAGGTTTTCTTACAAGCAGCAAAATGGGAAAGAAAGGGGAGACTGATAAGATTGCCACCATACCAAGAATCCCCTAAATGGCTTGAGCTCAATACACCTGCCAAAAAACGGAGGTTTGCAGGAAGGTATCTTCTAAGTCACCAATGAGGCAATACAAATGTATTAAATGAATATATTGAGAGGCCTTAAAAAAACAACAACAAATAATTAATAGAAAGACTTGATAGGAATCAACTAACAGTGAGAATCGTGGACCTTGTTGTTTTAAGCATAGGAGAACTACCTAAAACGTATAGGCATAGAGAGCACGGTTCTTTCACGCTGTCAAATTAGAACTAGGAGTTCTTTTCAGCTGTGGAACCCAAGTTATGGAATCCTCCTCCCTTGAAGGAATAATTGGCTTCAATATTTATTCTTTAGGGGGAAAGTTGTAAATGGAGTAATTTCAGCAGCTTTTTTATGGCACTCCAAATTTAACCTAAAATATTACATGCATCACCTTGGTTTTTTTTTTTTAAATTAAAAACTAAAGATGAGTGGGAAAATGGTATCCCTCGTTAACCTATTGATATTTATTTTAATGGTAGAAATATTGACTCCTACGCCCTATTAATTTTCCAATTAGATTCCTTTACCATGTTCTTTTTCTTCCTCTCCCTTGGTACAGTTTTATAAAACAAATAAAATCCATGTTGAGCCTATTAATCAAAGGATGTGGGATTTTACATACTATTGAAAAATCTTTTTTAAAAAATGTTTATATCTATGGAGTTATAGCATCATATTTACTAGAAAGCAAAAGAGCCTTACAAATTTATAGAGATTTTCTGAAAATTCTTTATTGTGCATGTTTATTGTGCACCATATTGTCTGGACTTTTGATTCATGAAGATAAAACGGTTGTATATATTAACAGCAAAATCATTCTTTGAGTGTCAGTCTTCATAATCAAAACATAACCACCCACCAGCTTACATGGCAGGATAAGCAAGCTTGGGGAAACCTTAGGGTTTATAGTATATATTAAAAAAATTCCAACAAAGAAAAAAATATTCAAATTGAGGGGGCCAAAAGAGCTTAACAGAATATATAGTGCACATGAAATCCTAGCTGATTTTTCATGAGGATTGAGAAATAAACTCCTAATTCAAAGACTGAATGGGAAGAAATGAGAATCCTGGGAAAGGGGAGTGCTCCATGCTGTAACATATTGTTGTGGGCCTTCTTTATTTAAAAAAAAATGTTAGTTATTATAGCTAAATTGAACCCCTTTGTCAAAGGAAGAGCTTGAATAATTACATTTTAATCAGATCATTTACTGTACAATTTTCATAGTAGTTTTTTGAAAGTAGTTGCTGTTGTTGCTCCTCCAAATCACTGGTCAACCTCATGAATTCCATAGAGTTTTCTTAGGCAAGGAAGACTCGGTGTCGGTAGAGGTTTTGCCAGTTCTGAAATATAGCCTGCAACACTTTGTTGGCAGAACTGAAGAATCCTGAGTCTGATCAAGGAAGCCTCTTCCTCTGTTGTGAAACCTGTAGTCTTGGCTGGCCACTCTGCTTGCTAATAATACAGAAGCACTGCTATTGTAGCAGGCAAATTCCCATCATAACCATAATAGAAGAGGCTCCTTTTTTATCTCCTCCATCTACCTGGGAATGAAAATCCCTGTGCTTCAGCTCCTCCACCCTTTTGTTCTAGTCACCAATCCAAATGTTATGGCATACTAAAAACGGGCAGTTAATTTTTCTATTTCCATACTCGATTGCATTTTTGAGGTACATATGGAAGTTTTCAATTATAATAGTGAAGAAATTCAGTGCTGTTCCTCCCTTGCTTCATAGCATAAAACAATCACTCCTTTATAGGCTTATCTCATCCAAGAAAAAGGAAAGATGGCAACTCACTGACATGACAACCGTAAAAATTCAATAGTTCTTTCATCACCAGAAGAGGAGTAGTTGGTAATGGTCTTGAGAGAAGCAATGCCTCTGTTAAGGCTTTCCACCTGTTTTTTATTTAAGGAGGGAAGGAATAGAGAAACTTTGAAAAGAGGTCCCTATCCATCCTGAAGACCACTGAGTTTGTAAAATGTCTCTTCAGAAATACAGTATCTAAGTTGCAAAAGACCATGATAGAATTATACATTATACATAGAAAGTGGTAGAAACTGATGCATAGGCATTTAAATCTCTGCAAAGCTGTGTTGTGAAGATAAGACAGAATTTAGACAAATAACTTTTTGGATCACAAAATCCCATCCACTGGCCATGTAGTCCAGATCAGGATGATAGCTCTCAACCTATGGCCATCCTGCCTGAGGAATGCTAGGAATTGTTGAACAATGGGTGAAAATGCACTTATTGAGCTGATGTAAAAACTGTCCTTGAAAACTTAGAAAGGTCAGCTCTATTCTACTTGAATAGAGTGGTCTATAACCTGCAGAATTCTCCAGTTACTATTAATCTTTTCCAGATCTGAAGGCAAAACCCTAACCTCAAAGTCACATAGTGCATACTCTTCTACATCTGAATATAGAACTTCCCTTCATTTCAGAATTCAAAACGATCTTGACAGATTAGAGAGATGGGCCAAAACTAATAAAATGAAGTTCAACAGGGACAAATGCAAGCTACTTCACTTAGGCAGAAAAAAATGAAATGCATAGATACAGAATGGGGGACGATGCCCGACTCAACAGAAGTATGTGTGAAAAAGACCTTGGAGTCCTCGTGGACAACAAGTTAAACATGAGCCTACAATGTGCTGCAGCGGTGAAAAAAGCCAATGGGATTTTGGCTTGCATAAATAGGGGTATAGCGTCTAGATCCAGGAAAGTCATGCTCCCCCTCTATTCCACCTTGGTCAGACCGCACCTGGAATACTGTATCCAATTCTGGGCACCACAGTTGAAGGGAGATGTTGACAAGCTGGAAAGCGTCCAGAGAAGGGTGACTAAAATGATCAAGGGTCTGGAGAACAAGCCCTATGAGGAGCGGCTTAAAGAACTGGGTATGTTTAGCCTGCAGAAGAGAAGGTTGAGAGGAGACATGATAGCCATGTACAAATATGTGAAGGGAAGTCATAGGGAGAAGGGAGCAAGCTTGTTTGCTGCTGCCCTGCAGACTAGGACGCGGAACAATGGCTTCAAACTACAGGAAAGGAGATTCCACCTGAACATCAGGAAGAACTTCCTCACTGTGAGAGCTGTTCGGCATTGAAATTCTCTCCCCCAGAGTGTGGTGGAGGCACCTTCTTTGGAGGCTTTTAAGCAGAGGCTGGATGACCATCTGTCGGGGGTGCTTTGAATGAAATTTTCCTGCTTCTTGCAGGGGTTGGACTGGATGGCCCTTGAGGTCTCTTCCAACTCTACGATTCTATGATTCTATGATTCAGGGATTCTTAACCTGTGGTCCATCAGCAGCTCTTAACACAATAGCTAAAGAAGTGATTCTCAACCTTTGGGCAGGGGGGATTTGGAGAAATACTGTAGAGACCCATGCACACAATCCTTAGGAAAAGGGCACTTAAATGCAATTTTACAAACAAATGAGAAGGAAACCTCAAGGAGTGAGAACCAAAGGCCTTTTTAACACAATTTGTAGATTTCTTCAAGACCATCCCCACCCCTTCAGTTTATTATTTATTTAGGCGATTTTTATCCTGCCTTTCCTCACTCAAAGGCCCAAGGCGGCTAACAGAAATTATAAAATATATACAAAACAAACATTAAAGTAATGCATAATACATAATAAAACTAAATATTCAACAGTGCTGAAAAACATTAAAAGATGTGTATTAAGTATTAACATAAAACTAAAAATCCTTTTAAAAGAGTTCCTAAAAGCCATCCAAGTGCAATCATCTATTTATATCAATAAATCCAATCAGTTAAAAGCTTTTTTTAAATCCTGTCAACAGCCTGGCTGCCATTCTTTGAATTGGAGTTTCCAAACTATCTTCAAGGGCAGCCCCACATAGAATGTGTTACAGTAATCCAATTGGGATGTCACCAAAGCATATACCACAGTGGCCAGGACTGATTTCTCCAGGAATGGGCACAGTTGGTACACAAGTTTTAATTGTACGAAGGCAATCCTAGTTACCTGCACCACCTGGGCTTCCAGATTTAAGGAGGAGTCCAGAATCACCTTCAAAATGCAGACCTGGGCTTTCAGTGGGAGTGTAACCCCATCTAGCTCAAGTGGAGCCCCTATTTCCAGATCCATACACACAAGACCAGTAGTACTTCCATCTTGTCTGGATTAAATTTCAATTTGTTTACCTTCATCCAGTCCAATACTGCCTCTAGGCATCGGTTCAGGTGCAGAGCGGCTTCCTTGGAGTTTGGTGGAAAGGAATAGTAGAATTGGGTGTCATCTGGGTACAGGTAATACCGAACCCCAAAACTCCAGATGATCTCTCCCAGTGGTTTTATGAAGATGCTAAATAACATCGGAGATAATGATGAGCCCTGAGGACTCCACAGTCTAGTAGCCATGGGGTCGAGCAGGACTCCCTCAACACCACCTTCTGGCTGTGACCCAAGAGAAAGGACCAGAACCACTGCAGAACAGTGCCTCTAAACCCCATCCCCTCGAGACACTCCAAAAGGATACCATGGCGATGACATTGAAAGTTGCTAAGAGATCCAAGAGAATAAGATAGATAACACTCCCCCTATCTAGTTCTCAGCATAGATCATCCACCAAGGCAACCAAAGCCATTTCCATTCCATGACCCAGCCTGAAGCCAAATTTAAAGGATTTCCTTGCCTCATTTTAATGTAAAATATCAAGGATGATTTAACAACACAGGGGAAAGGCTTACACCCTCAAAAGGCAGCAGAACTAAATGATTTTCAGACAGCAGAAATAAAATTGAAAATTCCAAATCTGATGTAAATTGTTTGTGCCTTTTGTCATCTTTTAGTGAGACTGCAATCATGTACTTTACATAGTTCTGCATAGAACAACAGATTGGAGTCATCATATAATATCAGATGCTTCCTGACAGAGGAATATTGCTAGAAATCCATTGTACAATTGTCTATAATCTCAACCACTCAGGGGGCCTTTCTTTAAGAATTTAGGATGCCATAATTAACTAGCTTCAAATACCTAGGAACTTTCTTACTGTGTTCCGTCATGACCTTTACCAGCTAATGTTTACCTTGAGTATTTTTAATGGCTAAAGTATGGTTTCAACAGGTAGTGTTTCAAGCATGGATATTATTGGGTTTTATATCAACATGTAATTGGAGACTGCAATGTATAAAGCTTTTCCTATCTATTATCTATCTATACAGTTCTGCAGTTTATTTTACATATGTATAGATAGCATGCATTTGAAGCCAGTTTCAAAATATGTTATATTTTGATATTGCAAGACACTAGCTTATAGAAATCTTTTCTAAGCCCTTAAACACCCCTCCCCACTAAAACTGGAATCTAAACTTCAGAAGAAGCAATTTTCTCCCCCATATTTGTAGATCAAGATTTTCATTTCCTCTTGCAGATTTGATCGTTCTTTATCATACGCCTCTTCAGGATTACTGTCAGACTTAATATATACGTTCGCATAGATTGTAGGAATTCATTTTTATAGAATGTTATAGAATAACCTTGTAGAGAAACACTGAAAAATTCAATAGGTTTGCAGAGAAGGGATGTTATTTGTTTAAAATGAATTCATATAATCACATTTGGTTTTGATATGGAAAGTGTGTAGTAAGATTTATTTTTGTCATATAATTATATAGATTTAGAAACACAAGATCCATAGACACCCTATGACTGCAGGTTCCATTTTATATTCACCACATTGTTAAACTAAAATACTAGGTTTCTCAAAATGTCCAGCTGTACCGGTAACTGTTCAGGAAATTGAAAAGCTACAAGTTTGTCAAAACATTCAGCAAAGTATCTTTAACCTTTCAAAATCCACTGTAGTCTTAAACCATACATGCTGTTGATTCAGGAATAGGAATGTACTGAGCAAGAAAATACAGGTATACCCAGAGCCAGTCCAAAGCATTTTGTTGCATGCCTCAAAGAATAAAATGGCCAACTCTTCCAACCTGGTGTACAAAAATTAACTGGATTGAAAGATTAGTATTTCTTCAACACTTGGCTTTGGGACGGTGTCCCCCATGCACCTGAAGACAGCAAAGTCGCTGAGAGGTGTGACATGCACAGTTCTGTCCACCAAAACACAACTGTCTAAATATATAAATGCAGGAACAGAGATTCTACCTAAACATTAGGAAAAACCTCTTGACCGTAAGAACAGTTCAACAGTGGAATACGCTGCCTCAGAGCGTAATGGAGTCTCTTTGCTGGAGGTTTTTAAACACAAGCTGGGTGGGCATCTGACAGGAACGCTTTGATTGTTGGACTGGATAACCCCTGTGGTCTCTTTCAACTCTATGAGACAATGATTTTACTGCTTGGTGTAACTGCCTTATTCTGTTTTTAACCTTCCAAGTGTAAAAGAAGGGACATTCTTTCCAAGTCTGTATCTGACACATTTTTCTGACATGTTCCCCTCATTAAGGATCCTTGATATTCTTAAAGAGGATAAAAGATACTTCTAAATTGTAGATCCCAGGATCCTTACCATTTTTTGGAGGAAAAAAGGTTTTTCTGATTCTAGATCCAAGAAAGCCAATTAAGTCAGGCCTTGAACAGGAAAGAGTGTCAGCTTATCTATCTCAAGGCATTTTTGCTGCTGTTGTTGTAATTGTCTTCATACAGCTGCTGATTATTATAGGATGTGAGTATCTGGTAAAACATGTACAGTTTTGTTTATGATAATTAGATTTTAGGTGGAGTTTAATATGTAAATATGTTGGATAAGTCTTAAAAAGCAATCGTCATGGCATAAGAACTAGGGAAGGGGAATGCATTCATGGAGAATACTGGAGCTAGCTTTCTTCTGGGTTGACCCATGCAAATATTATATTTTGAATTTGAGAATGGTTGCATTGTATGTTTTATTAATCATTGTATGCCGCTTTGAAATCTTCAAAGTTAAGCAGTTTGCAAATATTCATAAATAAATAACTAGGCCAGTAATGTATCCTCTTGGGCAAGGAATTGAAATCTTTGCCTATTTGGCCCTCTCAGACAAGGAGGAATGATTGCTATCATTTTCTGCCTTCTGCAGGAGAAAACAAATATTTCTCTGTGGTACCCTACAATGTTCAAGGGAATTATTACCCATGGAATAATGGCTTTTCTGTGCAAAACCTACATTTTGCACAGTAAAAAATCCTGGGCAGAAACCTATTTTCTGGCAATACCTGGGCTTTGGGATAAACAGATTAATTTCCCAGAATACTAGTGAGGTGGGAGGAGGGGAATGAAATAAACTTCACTGCTGTAATATTCTTCCCCATGGGATTCCCCAAGTATCAGGAGAGATTTTTCCCACCCAGGAAAAAGAATAATATTGAATATTCTCACCATCCCTAACAAAATTATAATTATTATGGAAGTGATCTGTTCACTTTCATGAAGTGGGGGTCAGAATGTGGTGTCCTCTTTTTGGGACCATGAGTCATCAAAGTTTTTTATTTTTTAAGAAGTAGCTGTTATTTTTGTCACAAAGAGTTGGTGTCTATTTGTGAAAAAGCTGCAGAGAATGAGCATCATATTTTCATCCACTGTCTCTGCCATGTTACATTGATATTCAGATACAAAGAATATATTTGAACAAAATCAACTACATGAGCTAAGTTATATAACATTTTTGCATGCAGATAAAGTCATTTCCTCAATCCAGTTAATATAAAACTATTCTCACTATTCAGGTAAAAGTCTCTTTCCAAATAGAAACATGAGATCATGGTGCATGGGACACAAAATCCTGCTCCATGAAAGAAAAGGGTGGAATGTTTCATAGCTGCACACTTTCCCAAGTTATTCTGGTGTGCCAGGGTTGGTTTGTTTTTAAATTCAGATAATTAATTAATTTGGTTAATAAATGCCAAATTCTCAAGAACTGGTTTTGGATTAAGTAGTGAAAGGCAGCTTCCCAATAACAGATTATTTCCATGTTTGCTGTTATAAGGAAAATCTTTGTCTGTGGATAAACGGATTGTGTGACTCTCTAAATATTGACAATATTTGCAGAAACAACAGTTGCTGACACTGAAGTCACAAGCCAGGCATGTCTGAGTAAGACTTGATCTTGGATTCTTTTACATACAGAATAGGATGAGGAAATATGAAAGATGCTTCCCATTTAAGAAAACATAAATGGAGGTTGCTACAGCAAGGTGGGGGGGGACCCCAAGTGACTGCAATTCCTCTTGTCTCCAATAACATTTCTTGTCCAAAATCTTCAAATACTAATGACTGCTCCACAGAAAAATGGAGCAGGATTTTGTGTCCCATGCACCATGATCTCATGTTTCTATTTTGAAAGAGACTTTTACCTGAATAGTAAGAATAGTTTTATATTAACTGGATTGAGGAAATGACTTTATCTGCATGCAAAAATGTTATATAGCTTAGCTCATGTAGTTGATTTTGTTCAAATATATTCTTTGTATCTGAATTGCTGGAGATCCCACATATCATACCAATCTCATACCCTTCAACATTTCACAAATGAAAAAGCCAAGACGCATGTACCAAAGCAATATCAGAGGGTAGCCAGATGGCAAAAGTACTGAGCTAGGAGGCACTGCAGCAGTTTGCTTTAGCTGGAGAAGGTCTAGATTCTACTCCTTTGTATCTTTTTCTCCTGCTGGGTTCAACTGATGGCAAACTAGTTTTGCAGTCTTCAGTTTACACCAGTGGAAGTAAGCCAAGTACAAAGAGAGTAAAAAAGAGAAACTGGGACCTTTTTAAAGTAGCTGAAAAAGTGGGCTGACAATGTATCAATCAGGATTGTCCATGCCAAACTGGGACACTTGAAAGGGATACAATCCCAGAATCAGCAGTAGACATGATATGCCTCAGTGCAGCTCAGGTACTAAAGAGCACTAGAGTAACTATAGAAAAATTCTAAGGCCATACAATGCAGTTCAAAGCCAGTTTAAGGATGAGGTGTCTACAAAACGTACACCCCCCCCCCCCCAATGTGTGCTGCAGCACACATTAAGCCTGAAACAGCACATTAAATAAACACATCAACAAGTCTGTAATAAGCCGCACGCAAAAGAAAACCATGCTTCCACCTATCAGAGTATATTCCATGCAGGGCTCAAAACTGGGATGGCAAAATGTGGAGTGCTTGTCAGGACACTGCTATCACTGAGGCATTTTAAGGAACGCTGAAACAAAGCTTTCCTGGGAGAGGAAACCACATCATTCCCATGGGGACTCTCTCTTTCTGCCCCTTTGTTCTCCTTTACTGTGCCTTGTCATGGTCCATCACTAATCCAGAACAGCGGTGCACATCAGCACACCTCAGCAGACTGGGTAAAGAAAAAAATCATTCCTGGGTTTGGTTCCAATTCACAATTAGGGGGTATTGTGGCCATCATCTCTGCCTTGAACCCATTCTTGGGCTGTTTGTGTAGGTACTCCACAATAGAACTGACTGCTTTTAATCCACTAGCCTTTCTTCTACTCTTTACAGTCCAATTTTGAAAGAACTTTAATAATAATAATAATAAATAATAAAACTTTATTTATACCCCGCCACCATCTCCCCAACGGGGACTCGGGGCGGCTTACATGGGGCCATGCCCAAAACAATACAATGTAAACAGCATATAAAAGATATAGCATATAAAACTTTAGGTTTTGTTCCCAATTTTTTGGCAATTGGAATTGCTGCAATGAAGTGGAAAATCAAGCTCTGGTTTTCTGTGTGTTTCCCCTAATGTATATACACACATCCTTTATGTCATGGTTATGGTTATAGCATAATGCATAATTCCAGCATGCTCAGTTTCAGCCCTCTTGTGCCAGCCTAAATGTAAATAAGCTTTCTGTACTCCCCTGAGGTAATGACACAGTCATCTTTCTGTCTGTCTCAGAGGATTATATGTGCCACCATTCCTTTGCAAATGATCTTTGAGCACAGATGGAATTCAACACTTACACATAAAGGCATACTTTCTTGCCTGTTGTAATGCAATTGTCTTTAGCCACCAGATCAATTTTGTCTTCTGCCACTGTTTAACAAAGGAAGAAAATGCCATTTCTAAAACCCCAAGTATTTGATGAATTTCAATTTTCCCCCTGCACTATCATTTCACAATATATACTGGCACGAGAAAGCAGGGGAATATTTAACTGCAGCTGTAGTTATCAATCCTTGAAAAACAAAAAAAAAGACAATGAGGCATGATAGAGACAAGAACAAAAGGATTCACATGACATGATCCTCATCATCTCTACCAGCTGCATTTCCTGGACACTGATGTACACACAGACCATCACATCCTCTGTGAAATCCACATTCAGCAGAAGTATGAATGAGATACCTGCTCATCCTCTATATCTGGTGAAACTGAATGCGCAGATATTCATACAATGATCTGTTTGTTGTATAATATAATGTGTTGTAGAATACAGTATGCCCTCTGTATCCATAGTTTCATTTATCTATATCCAACAAAATACATACTCTATAGGAGCTTTCTTGGTACTCCAGCATGACTCTATGATCCTTCATTTCAACAATGTTCATCTTTATCCACCATTTTGCATATCCACACAAAACCTGGTAACATATTCTTGGAGATACAGAAGTCATTATGTATACAGAAGAACGACCCATGATGCCATTTTTTATTAGTGGGAATCAAGAAATTAAACTACTGCCAGGGTTTTAATACTTCCTTCAAATAGAGTTCCATGTCTGGAGGCAGAAGGAACCAAGTTACTTAGACTTGACATAGCAATATCTTGACCATCTGACCTGATTTCAGGCATGCAAAACTAAAAAGAAAGGTATCAGGATGCATAGGAAAATAGCTCTTACATACTATCTTGGATCTGTCATCAAGTCATCAATCAGATAAATGCAACAATGCATTTTCTCTAAATGCTTTTGGTTTTATGTTTCAGATTTTAAATGCGAGCCTATGAGAAATATCCCATGTAGCGCTATGCACAAATGTTTTACAATCCAATTTAAAACAACACACATCTTGCAACTGTTCTTTGAGTTTCAATTTGCATGTTAATTTCAAAAAAGAAGCTGGAAGGAACTGCCAAAGCACTTGCCTTAACACACATCGGAAATTACACGCTAATGAATACATTCAGTTTATTTCCTGTTTTTCCTATCTAGTTTTTCTGCCTTTTTCTAAGTGGCCTTAGTTGTATGCCTTTCACTTCTAAAACATTTTGCCAAGCATTCCGGAGTGCTTAGGCAAATATGTATTCTTCATTATTTTGCAAAGCCAGAGCTGAACACTGGACCTATAATTAAACAGGGTTGATGTGAATAAAATAATTCACATCAACCATGTTTAGAAGTCCCTTTAACTTATCTTTTGGAGCATTACCCAACAATTCAAAGGCCCTGACTTGTGTCTTTGCTGTCAAGGGATCTGCATAGCTCTAGGGGAAAACTAAATCTACAATATCAATCACCTATTTTTCATGCAATGTTAATTCATATTCAAATTACGTTTGCTCAACTTTACATTCCACTATTAGAAAAGACTCAATTCAATAATAAAAAGGAAGTACAGATTGAGTATTCTTTATTCAAAATACTTAGGATCAAATGCCTTTTGGTTCTTGATTTTTTTTCTTATTTTGGCATACCAGTATTTACATATATGTATATAATGAAAACTTACCCAAGTCTAAACATGGGATACATTTGTTTCATATACAACTTATACACATAGCCTGAAGATAATTTTATACATAATATTGTAAATAATTTTGTGCATGAAACAAAGTTTGTGTAAATTGAACCATCAAAAAGCAAAGCAGTCACTATCTAAGGTACCCATGTGGACAATTTATTTATTTACAACATTTCTACCCCGCCCTTCTCACCCGAATAGATCCTCTCTCACTCAGACTCAGACCCCCCCCCCCTCCCGAATCAAAATCCTGGCTGGGCCTGGCAGTATTCTTTGTATTTCAAAAAAGGGGTGTTCAACCAGTACCTAAAATTATAAGGAATTTTGCTGTCTTTTACATAGTGTTGGATCTAATAGATGCTAGAAGCATGGCTTGGACTTTGAGACACCAAATTAAATTTCTGATTTCCAGATCTCATAGCTCCTATATTTGAGAACTGGAAGGGGGACAACTTCCCCTCCCGCCTGCAACACTTCTGATTCCTCAAAATCTACCCTGGAAGAATGTGTGGATTCTCTAGATCAAATCTCGGTGCCTTCCCTGAAGAAGGATAGAAGGCTTCTTCAGGGAAGGCACTTTTTCCTTTCATAATATTCACTTCTGTTCTATATGTTTCTGGCAGTGTGGGATTTAGGATATAAGCAATTATCTAAGATATTAGAAATTATGTACTTTTTCAAGCAGACAAGAAATACATCTGGAGTTCTGAGATGGGCTAATTTGTGTTATAAAATATGCTTAGGAATGCTGGTGCTGCTTCAGCCTGGGGATTCCTGCCAGTTTGCATAGCATAGCTCTTGAAATCATATGAATGGTTGTTGAACAGTATGGAAAAGAAGCTACACTAATATAGATTTTGAATAGCAAAGTAAACTTCAAAGGCTTGCTTACCAGAAGCAGAAAATCTCCAAAACACCTGGGAGAAAAAAAATTAATTTGCTTGTATGCTAAACACAAGAAAAGGGAAATAACAAAACTATTTGTGCTGCCTTCACAGGAGAGGCCAAGGAAAATTAATCTTCCCTGAAACACAATGTCGAAAAAGCAACATGATCCATCTGTCTTTGAGTATATGGATGGGCAACCTAAATACTACATGTTTCCTAAATATCCCTAAGGCACCAGATCTTGTCTGATTTTAAAAGCTAAGCAGGATCAGCCATAGTTAATACTTGGATTGAATGCTACCAATGCATACCAGGTTCTATGAGCTGACCGGCTCCCATCATGTGGCTCCGTGGGTGAATGATGACGGAGACGGCACATGCTGCTGCTAGGGCAACACAGGAGGGCTTCCGTGTTGCCATTGCAATGCATTGGGGGAAGCTGCTCACACAACGCACACTCAAGCTTCCCCCCATCTGATCACCCTCAGCTGGAGCTGCCCAATGCAGGATGTGGGGCGATGGGTTCCCCATGCCCCTCTACAAAGCAGAGCACCTCTGGCAGCTGTCTGATGAGATTGTAAGAAACCTCTGTGAAAATCAGAGTCACCACAAATCAAAACGCAATTTGAGGGCCTATACATACACATTGACAAGCCATGCTACACTGCCACATCCTGTGCTTGGAAATGTTTGAGCTTGTAAATCTTATTCTTTTGGAAGACAGCTCCCTGACACCCCATATGGCCACCTGTCATGCCAACAGATAAACTCTGGGAAGTGTCATCCACTATATAATCTTCTCGAAGCTCTAGATGTAGCAGTTGTTCATATGCAGTAGTTTAAATCTCTTTTGTGTAGCAACAGTCATACAGTACCTGCTCTTTCAATGGGATAGTTTGCTTGGGCCCTTGTGTCCAGATTCCCAGCATTCCATGCAAAGAAAGCCTATGTTAGGATGTAGCCAGAGCAACTCTTCCCGTTGCCCACTAATCTTTTTGCCTTTCTTTCATCCCAGCTTGCTGCTGATAGCAAAACCCTCATTTAGCTCAACACAAGGAGATTCAAAAGATCCTGGTAAAAGCAAATACAAAGATGAGATGTAGGACCTCTTCATACAACCCCTGGGGCTGTGCCATTTCACTGGCAGTCACGCAGGGCACCCAAGCCCTCCCTCCTTTGCCCATTGCATGGTGGAGATGGGACAAGGCACATTGGTGCTCAGTCCCTGTCACCATCAGATGGGTGAAATGGCAAAAAAATTCGAGTGGAGCTACTCAAAACACACTTTCCTCTCTGTTGTGGCAGAAGAAGCATCTTGTAATGCTTCCACTCCACTTCGGGAGGGATGGGGGTGGGGACAAACCAGTGTCATTTGATGGTGCTTGGAGGCCCCATCCAGAAGAGGAATAGGGGCCATAAAAACATCAATATGATGAGGTCATACATTCCATTGAGTTCAGGAAGTTTGCCTTTGAGTCAGTTATTTAGCTTGTAATGTTAATTAGATGGGCAAAAGAAATATCACATAATTCATCAAAAAACTTTTTAAAAGAACAAATGCTTTTTCAATTAATTTTATAAAAACAGAAGTCAAGGCTAAAATACAGAGCCAAATGAGGGTTTGCAGGAGATGTTTTGTTTCATTGAGATCTTATTATTGTTTCTGACTTATTCATTGCCAGATTAAATATACCATATTTCACCTAATCTAAGGAGCCATCAAATGTATGATGCATACAAATTTCAAACTTTGATTTTAGGGGGGGGGGGGATTCTTATAATATCTTTGATAATTTCATCTGCATGCACAATACTTTTTTTGTTTCAATATAGCTTTGTAGTGCAATCTTTCCTGTGGGGTGAGAAGGGTGTGTGAAAAAACCTGTAAATCTTCTGTCTATGAGTCTATATTATTTAGTCTATGAGCCTTTGTGGAGATAGCGGAAGCAGAAAACCTGTTTAGCCAAAATAAACAGCTTTTGGGGCTGGGGCCCTTCCACCTCATCCTCTCTCAGGGAAAGACAGTTCTGCCAGGGGGAAAAACAGTGAATATAAGGTGCAACAGCAAAAATAAGGTACACCTTATTTTTAAGCCCCTTTTGAAGCCCCATTAAATGGGAAAGTGTGTGCCTTGGATTCGATGAAGTATAGTATATGTCTGTATGCCTTTTACTCAAAATTCCTCTCTATTAATATTAGCTGCCATGTTAATATCCAAGTAGTTTTGGCTTTAAATTGGGTTCTCGTTATTGTTTATATAACCATGTAGGTTATGTATTGAAGATCACAATTAATCAAACCGTGGCCTTCATGCACATTAATTTGTCACTACAGATCTCTGACAAACTTCGGTTACTCTTTATGCTCACTGCCAATAATGGGAACAGAATGAAGAAAGTTTGCTGTTCTTTCTCTGTTACACTGAACATCCATAGTTTTCAGTATGCAGATTATTAAAAATCTAAAAGAATACTCTGGATTTAACATTCAGTAGAACAAAATAACTCACTTTTCATACCTTCATGTTTTTACATTACATAAAGTTGTACATATAATACAAGATTCATTCTTACACACACTAAAACAAACTTGCATATACTAGTGCAGGGGTCCACAAACTTTTTAAACAGGGAGCCAGTTCACAATCCTTTGGACCGTTGGAGGGCCAGACTATAGTTGGCCACCAAGCAATTATTATTATTATTATTAATAATAATAATAATAATAATAATAATAATAATAATAACAGCAATAATAATAAAAAGAGGGTTGGAAGAGACCCTTTGGGCTTTCCCCTTCTGCCTTTGTGTACCGAAAGCACAAGCAAAGCACCCCTGACAGATGGCCACCCAGCCTCAATGTTAATAATAATAATAATAATAATAATAATAATAATAATAATAATAATAACAGCAATAATAATAAAAAAGGGGAGGGTTGGAAAAGACCTCTTGGGCCATTGAGTCCAACCCCCTTCTGTCTCTGTGCACCAAAAGCACAAGCAAAGCACCCCTGACAGATGGCCACCCAGCCTTAATGTTAATAATAATAATAATAATAATAATAATAATAATAATAATAATAATAATAATAATAATAAGGGTTGTAAGAGAAGAAGAGACCCCTAGGGTCATTTAGCCCAACCCCCTTATGCCCTTGTGCTGTGGGGGCCAGATAAATGGCTTCGATGGGCCGTATCCAGCCCCCGGGCCTTAGTTTGGGGACCCCTGTACTAGTGTAATATGCAAACTGGTACAACAGAATACTATTTACACACAAATATCTGCATGTGTGTGTATGTATGCATTGTATGTGTGCTGAGAGAGAAACCAATTTAAATTTTCACCATAAGTTACTAGAAACCTTGGCTTATTTCTTAAATTGCACTGAAATCTCATTGTAAATTTCTACACTGTATTGTGTCCTCATCAGCAAAAATGCACATTAAGTTTTTTTTCCATAGCCAGAAAGGGCATAAACCATTTTTGAGACCACCATTAGTTTTTGCAGACTCTAATCCACATTTGATGAAATGAATTAGAATTTATGGAAGCTTTTGGTAGAATAAACAAGTTAGTTTCAAAAGTGCAACCAGATTCCTTTTATGGATTGTTATTCTAAAAATGACTAGCAAGTCTATCTCTTTGAATTCTGTACCCACTTCCACAAATACAGAGATGTTTCCATTTTCCCTTCGACGCTCTTCAAAAAGATTTTATGGCATACATCAATGTAAATAAATATTTGTAATATGTCATGTTACAAATGTGACAGCTTTCAAGTGCATGAAACATTTTAATTCCACCACAGTTAATAAGATAATGAAACCCTTGCCTATTAGGCAAAGTTAACTGACTATCAATTTGGTCTATATGCTTGAAAGTTCAAACACATTTTTGCCATATAACAGGTTTGCAAGTCTTAAATGGTTTCACATTTCTCTAAACCACAGTAAGAGCATAACATGAATATTTTAAGCAGCTTAACTTTGATTTAAACATATTTGCTCAGGATATGCTGGCAGTAGCCCAAAATGCAGTGTAATACCCTCAAAGCTGGCAATCCCAAACTCAATTTAAGAAAGCAGATAATATGGACTGGCAGCATTAAAGCAAATAAAGTCAATTAACGGAGGGTTTTTTCTTAATTTGTTTTCTCTTGCTTGAAATTGCAAAGGGCGGATATAGCTGGGGGATTAATGAGGAAAGAAATTAATGGAAATTGAAAGGAGACTAAACAGAAGAAGGAATTCAAAGCTCTATTGTTCATTAGTTAGGTCTGAGTAGAGGGTCATGGTTTCACATTTATTTGGAGTTATTTCTTTCTTTGTTTATGAAATGTTATACCTTAACCTTTTCCTTAGACTGGTGACAAAGTAAGTGTGCTAAAGCAGCAATCAATAGACCCGTCACCTATATTTCCTCTATAGAGAAATGAAAATCTCAATAGGAAGAGCTCAAGGTATGTTTTAATTTCTGATGAATCTGTTATGCTAACAATCTCACCTTTATTATGATCAAATGTATATTTCAAAATAGTGTGATAACTGTAATGAATTTAAGGAATATTTAAATACAGTACTCTTGTACTTGCAACTCACTTCAGTCTCTCTATCATTCATCCCTACTATAGCAAAATCTATTCTGATAGCCAAGGTAACCCCTGCATAATATGCCTAAATTTAAAAAGAAAATCTGAAAAGTATCTTGGGACTTTAAACATTTGCTTTAGTAGCAAATAAAGTGAACTGATGGCTTTATAGATATGCACGCCAATTCTAATCCTAATAACAGTAACATTTTAGAAGTATCTTATTATGCTGATCAAAGGTTCTCTCTATGTAGAGAACCAGAATTACCATTTTCTTTTCTTTTATTTCATTGCTTCATTAATGTGAATATTGACAGATAGCTATCTAGTAGTATCCAATCTGATCATTGTCAATGTGCTTTTGCACAAGCCTTCTTAGAGATTATGATTAAAAATGGTTGTCTTGGCACAAGATGATATGAGAAGAGATGATCAGATGTAGTCTCCATGAGATCTGTGGCCAGTTTAGGTAATTCAATTATATTTTATGTTTACTTCCATTATAAAAAGAGCTTCTGCTTGTTTTGTTTTTTTAAGAAATCTCATTTTTGTGACCAGGGGTGGTAACTATTCCCTATACTATTGCCCCTTATATCTTTTATAAAACTAGCAGGCATGCCATCCAGTCCATATGTTTTTTTATCTATCGAGATCTCTGGGTGGATCAAGAACAAGCCATGAGAGTCAAGACAAAGATCCACCCAGAGGAAAGGTGTTCTTACCATACATCAAGGGAACCACTGACCGCATAGGCAAACTGATGATGAAGCACAACCTACAAACTATCTACACACCCACAAAGAAAATACAACAAATGCTACGGTCAGCAAAAGACAAGAGGGATCCTCTCTCCTCTGCAGGAGTCTACTGGATACCATGCAGCTGTGGACAAGTATACATAGGGACCACCAAACGCAGAGCCCAAACAAGAGTCAAAGAACATGAAAGGCACTGCAAAATAATTTAACCAGAGAAATCAGCCATAGCAGAACACTTGATGAACCAACCTGGACACAGTATATTATTTGAGAACACAGAAATGCTTTACCACTCCAACAACTATCATGTCAGACTACACAGAGAAGCCATTGAAATCCACAAGCATGTGGACAACTTCAACAGAAAGGAAGAAACCATGAAACTGAACAAAATCTGGCTACCAGTATTAAAAAACTATAAAATCAAAACAGTAGATGGGAACCAACACTCTGAGGGCAGGGGAGACCCAAGGACGCTAATGACTGAACAAAGGATGTCCCCCAGGCAAGAGACAAAACCTTTCCAATGCTAATTAGGGTGATTAACTGAAACATTAATGCTGGCTTCCCAGTGACAAAGGACTCTTGCCACACCCTGGACTCTCCACAGATATATATTTTTTCTTTCCTAGTTTATCCATGCCACACAGCCTCTGAGGATGCCTGCCATAGATGTGGGAGAAACGTCAGGAGAGAATACTTCTGGAACATGGCCACACAGCCCGAAAGACATACAACAACCCAACAAAATAAAGGTTCTGACTTGCCAGGGAAAACTTGGCATAGGCTTCTCTGCTAAAGGATTTATTTCCCAATCATATATAGTATATTCACTGTGAATTCCATCCCCAAAAATACTGGTTTAGATAACCAAAACAACAAAATCCACAGACATACATTAACATGCTTTTGGGGAACACTAACATTTTCTGGGAGCCCCTGATGGTGCAGTGGATTAAACCACTGATCTGCTGAACTTGCTGACTGAAAGGTTGGTGGTTTGAGCAGGGTGAGCTCCTGCTGTTAACCCCAGCTTCTGCCAACCTAGCAGTTCAAAAACATGCAAATGTGAGTAATCAATAGGTACTACTCCAGCAAGAAGGTAACAGCACTCCATGCAGTCATGCCAGCCACATGACCTTGGCAGTGTCTATGGACAATGCCAGCTCTTTGGCTTAGAAATGGAGATGAGCACAAACCTCCAAAGTCAAACAAAACTAGACTTAATGTCAGGGGAAAACCTTTACCTTTAGCTTTAACATTTTCTGAACTAATACTGCTAGAATAAAGCCTAGTAACGGCTTATCATTCACAGTTCCCATTATGCCTTTGAGTATCAAAGACCTTTGCACTAATGAATGGAAGTCAGAAGATGAGGTGGAGCTGATAGAAATATAATATCATTTCTGTATTGAAGATGCTTTAGGAAATATTTGATTAATATGACAAGAGTTGTTGTATCACCGCCTAGTTTGTTAAATGTGTGACAAGATGAGAATTTAAAGATAATGGACTAGATCCATGGCCTGCCTTCTGACAGTGGAAGGGCTGTTCACTCTATTCTAGAAGATATGTAAAACCTTTACGTTACTCTTTCAAAGGGATAGAGGGTCAGCTATGGGGACATAGATCAAAGGAGGTCCTCTAGCATGAGCCGTGTTATATACTATTCTTCTGGGTCTGGCCAAAGAACAATATATAGTACATCCTCATTCCAGGAGCACTAGAATACAGAATAAGCACAATACATGACCAGACATTTATAGCAGATCTGATGGATTTAGGAATAAATTGGGAGGTGGCAAAATCTATTTACACCACCAGTTACAGTAGCTTGAGCTGAAAATTGATTCAGCCAGGTGTTTTTGTTGTTAGTAAGAAGCAAAATAGATCGTCTTGCACAGTCTTATCACTTTTCCCAAAATAACAATTGCAAATACAGTTAAGAATTTAAAAAATTGAAATTCCAATGCTGCCAAATTATTTTGGAAGCTTTTTTCCCCCTCATTCAGTTTAATTATAGCAAATCAGTTCATTTCACCATAAAATCAATTACATAGGTAGCTATGTTTGGGGAACAATGAAGCACTGGCAATTGGATATTTTGGGACTGGGATTGCAGCAAGGAAAGCCAAAACTGGCTGGCAGATACCAACATATTTCTCAATGAAAACAAACAATTTGCATTATTTAACTGCTGCTTGGAGGCATTTCAGTTTTTGATGCCTGGAATTCATTTGGCTCAAGAGTTACAAAACCATGTTCTTCTTATGTTAGATTCCTCATACTTCCACTGGAGATGATCATGAAAAGAGCTGTTGAACTGTTTATTAGTAGCTCAGCAACCTTGAGTGATAAATATGTTTTGTAAATAGCAAATTATGTCCAAGTAATTATATAATGACACCTGAAGGTCAATAACCTTTAATAGTACCAGAACTGCATGCTGTACTTCCTATCAGCTGCATGACATGCTTCTTTCTGAAGATGTATTACAACATATGCAGAGCCCATATGCCTTTCCTCACATCCATATGTTTTGATTTGATTTATTTTATTTATAGACTTCCTAATGACATTTGATTTTGGAGCACACATCTCAGTGCTTTAGCAAAGAAAGTCCACATATTATTCAAATTGGTTTACACAAAAGAGTTTCTCTTGTTAGAGTGCATATGCACCGTGAAATTTGTGCAATTTGACGCCACTATACCTGCCATGGCTCAATGCTATGGAATTGTGAAAGAAGGATAAAGACCTTGTAAAACTACAACTCCCATGATTCCATAGCATTTGTTACAAAAAAAATGTTTTTAAAATAAAACATACAAGCTAGGATCAGCATTGGCTGTATAATTTGGTAAAATCTGTCCAATCCACAGAATATTACATGAATATGAGAAAACAGGAATTTAACTACCAATTATTCCAATAAGGTAAAAGATACTTGACTTCCTACGCATTGCATTATATGTGCTGCAAAGTTTAGATTTCCAATACTTGGACTATCCAGAGAGCTAAATGGAATTTGAGCCAGGGGTTTTCATACTCTATTTATTTCTGTCAGTTTGAAAATGGATGCTGAGGGCTTCTGGAAGCCAATGATAGAAAGAGTCTGATGAGCAAGCTAAAAGCTTGTACTGGAGCACGCTAGATCTCAAAACCAGGACTGAAATATTGCTTCTGTCAAGCCTCATCAGCCAAATCTTGGCTGTTGCTGTTATACATCTGTGCTGCAGACAGTGGACTTATTAGCTTTCATATTTTACACGCAACTATTTTGTAATGCTAGATCATGTTAATTGCAGATATTAATCACAAAGTATGCTCACACAGAGTTTGTGCTGGAAGGGGTATACCATGGTCACATGTGGAGGGGAAATGGCAGGGGGTAGAGAGAGGTTATGAGCCATATTATGATCACAGATCCCATACTCTGTGGAGCAGAGCTGCACTAAGCTGTGCTATGACTATTTTGTGATTTGTTTCAGAGGAGGAATTGCATCCTAAATCATTTGCTACAGCGAGGATGGAAACTGCAGCCCATGGGCAAAACATACAAACCATTCCTCCAACCCTAGATTGCACATTTTCTCTATTAGTTATAGAGTTTTTAGGTAGTAAGTGGGTGGTGAGGAGAGTTAGTTTTTGTACTGTTTAGTTTTAGACAGAGTATATTGGGAACATAAGTAATGTTTAACACAATTATTGATTTAATTGTGTTGTCAAAAGCTTTCATGCCCAGCGTCACTGAGTTGCTGTGAGTTTTCCAGGCTGTAAGGCCATGTTCTATAACCATAAGCCCGGAAAACTCACGGCAACCCATTGGTTTCATCTATTGTATAGTGAGGTCTTACATTGCGGGAAAACTATTTTTAAATGCTTTAAAAAGAAAAAATACTGAAGCAGAAGCTGTTTTGGTCTCATCTCAAGATGCATGCACACACACACACACACACACACACACAAAATATATTGAAACTCTAAAATGTAATGACTTTTACTCATAAAAAGCATCATTTCCTATTGCTTCCAACTGTGACAGCGCAGCCCACTGCAGGTCAGGTATTGCCAAAATAAACGTCGCTCTGACTGTTGATACTAGTTAATTCCCAGGCTTGAATATTATAATTGATTTGCCAAATGATACAGAGGGACAGCTTTTTCCTTTTTTCTCAGTATTTATAATGAGCATATCAAACATGTAGTGTAAGATATGTGTTTGAGGCCAGTCTTGCAGCTGGCAGGCATAACAGAAGTCCTGGAGTGTCCCTCAGACACATGTCAAGGAGGCTTTTCAAAGCAATGCTAGACATATTTCCTTGGAAATATTTGACACTGCACGACTTCACAGCAAATTGTGTTTCTGATCTGGATGTCAAATTGTTTCCCCGTTTCTCCTCTTTCTGTCCTTGCAACGTCAGAGCCAGTCTTACTATTAAGCAGAGAGAAGCTGATGCCTCAAGCATAAGACTTAACGTATCATGAAAAAGCAGGAAAATCATATTTAATTGTTAATACAGTTCTCTACCTCACTTCCCAAAATAGCATGGCTGGACTTATACTAAGTATCTTGACTTGTGTGGGTATCTAGTATACTCACACTTCTTGTCACCTATGTACATAGTTTACTCCATTTGTTTATCTGACTCCATGCATAACAATGCATTATCTTAAGATCTATCACTATTTTCTCATTATAATAGGTCTTTCCTGGCAATGATTTCCAAGGAAGAGGTGTACCACGTGTGCTGACCTTTCTGTTTGCTGCTTTTCACATTGCTGAATTCCTCTGAGGCTATGTTCCTGCCAGGTTTAATTCAGTAAAAGGATGTACACAACTCAGACAGGGACCTGGTACGGTTCCATTCAAACATTTAGACTACAGAACCCTGGAGGACAGAAATATGAAGCCCGACAGAATGCTAGGCATATTGAGGGGGGGAGGGGGGATCTTTTATGTGAAGAATTACATGGCTCAGTTTTCACAACACCTTTCTAGTGTGTTTCAGACACTGCTTCTTGGGATCCTTGGAAGCTTAAAGATCTGTAGCACAAATTTTGGATGCAAAGATCTGTAGCAGTGGATAAATTTATCTGACTGACAGCTTGTCAGTAGTTGTTTTTTTCCCAGACAATGGGCAGCTGGAGAAGAATCCTGAGTACTATCTGGGCTGCATGTTTGCTTCACACTATAGATAACCAAAATAGCCAAGCACATTGGGTAAGTTGTGAGTGTCCAAGGGTTGCACGTGATGACTGTATCACCTTGGGAGTTTTTATAGCAAATGCACTGGGGTGTCTTGGGGTGAAAAGTCTAGCCACCACATAGTTATATTCTATTACAATAGACCCTTGGGATCTTCTGGAGTTTGGTTCTCAGGCCCCCATGGGAATTTGGATATAGATCTTACATCTTAATCACTGGCTCATCATTTCTTGTTATTGTGTATTTCATCATTAGGCCATCTTGCAGCCATTTTTCCTGTGCAAAATAAATAGGGGTCTTGTTATCATTGTCAAGGCTGAGAGGAAAGAGAGGATCTGTGTATTCTGGGAAATTTAACAACTATAAACCTTCAGGTCACAATATTCTCAGTACAACTTTTAACTATTGTGCTATCCATATCTATGCTTTGTAGACATACATTATATTAAAACGACACACCAGCTGCCCAAAACTTTGGAAAGTAAAAAATATTTGATGAAAACCAATTTTGCTATAGTGAATGCCATGATTTCAGGACATCTATAGTTTCAAAGAGGAAGAACTAAAATGATAATATGGTTACTGGTTTTGAGCATTAATAGGTGAAAACTTATAGACTGAGTGTAACAATTCAGGTTAAAAGCAGGGAGGCAGTTCAATAAAAATTACCATATAATTGTAGATAGGATAGTTAGAAGTTTTAATGCAATATTTTTGTCTTTTTGTTGTTTTTGTTTACAGTGCTGCCTTAGAATGTCAAATGTGTGTGTTTTTCATTCAGGAATTGTGTTTCACTCTGTGTAGAATTTTAATAAAATGATATTTTAAAAGCTAGCTAGATTAGAAAGATAGATATGAAATTTTATATTGCCATTTTGCATCCCGTTTGGTAGAAAAGAGAAATATAAATGAGAGAGAGATTCTAGTATATATATGAAAAATAAGCTGCTGTTGACCTTGAATTGCATAGAGGGCATTTATTCCATTATATCTAGAGAAAATTGTGCTGGAAAAAGAACACCCAAAGTTTTAACTTCTGAATATGAGCTGTCATCATTCAGGTTTTTACTTGTTACAAATGTCCTAACATATATTGGGCTTAAGAAGATATCAGCATCCCATTAAGTCTGTTATCCATGAAGATGCTGAGTTAGAAAATCATACTATTTTATGTATAGCTACAGAGTCAAGTTCCCTCGGGGCTTTGGGGTTTTCAAAAACCACAAGACAACAGCACGATCACATTGAGCAATAAAACTTCTCCCATGGAGGTAATGATGAAAGTGATCTATTGATATGCAGTGACCACCGACACCACGCTTGTGATACAATCTGCCATGTTCAATGCAGCAGAGAAAATTGGACTAGCATATGAAACAACTCTCTTTTGTCTAGTTCCAAAGCTTTTCAAAATAATACCGATAATACAAAATAGTTCAGGTACAGTCCTGAAATTGCTGACACGGATGTCCTGCTGTAATCTTTTCTAGACATTGTAAGCCAAGTTGCTGGAGCAAATTTCAATTATCTAAGACTTAAGAGTTCAATACTTCCCTTTGAAAAGGACAATAATACAGGGCTCTGACAATGGAACAACTACTGCTCTTTCCAATTAATTCAGCTATATTGAATTAACTTTATAAACTCAAACTAGTTCAAATGTTTCCCTTTCAGGTTTTAACAGAGTATGAATATATTTTGAATTAACCTAAAGAGACGTTGTTGATGGACAACTTTGAGTTCAGGTCTGCAGCCCAGCCCATATATATCATGCCTCATATATGAATTTGTAAATGCCATCTGTTCTGCTCATTATTCCATTATGTACCACGACTGAATACATCCTTGGTTAATTCATCAAAGTTTCCATTATGCCTGATCTGCAAAACTATGTTTGCATTTTTGCATCTGAAACCTAAATGAATTCCAGAAGATATTGAATAGCTTCAACTATTCAAATAAATACTGCACAAATAACTAATATGGTGAAAAACTAGTTACAAATAACTTGTAATTCTGTTCCCCAGTAATGAAAGTATAACAACATTACTTTACAACTGTTACATAAAGAGTATTCAAGGTTCAGGTGATGGTCTTGTTTTATGTTGTAACTGTATAGAGTGGGGAGTGAAAGAAAGATGTTAGTGTTGATAGATTGCGTATGCCTTTGTCTTAAGATTGTTTCATGGTTGAAGTAAACACTGGATAACTTTAAGATGTATGCCTGCCACTGATGAAGGCTATGTTGAAAGATGTCTGTCTTTATACCAAATGAAGGACTGAAGTACAATTGAAGCCATCAGGCTTTTTTCCCTCCTTCCAAAGACTTCAGTCTAACTGATTCTTAAAAAGTGTTATTTTATTCGTTGTGATTATTTATGTGTATGCAAATGGTTGTTGGATCTTTTAAAACTGTGTAATAATTATACAAATGCATAGATTGATACAGATTTACATTCATATTCTAGCTTCTGATTGTTAGTTTCCACTTGTTACTGTATAGTTTACAGGCTTCTGCCTTAACTTAGCGCTAGAAAAAAGGATATAATGTTATTCAAATCTTAGCTCATACTGTGCTGTTGCCTTGCATTCTGTTGTGTGCTTTGCATTCTCTCTGGGTCTGTCATGCTACTTCCCATCTTCCTACAGCAGACACATGATAATCCAAGTGAGTCCAGAATCCATTCTTCCCAAAATGTTCCCTACATTACTGTTTCATTGTTTTCAATATGAGCCAGACTAGTTGATCCAAAGCATCTAACTCTGAAGGTTAATCCCAACATTACTTCTTAGAGCGCATATCCTTAACACATATGCTAGCAATGCAGAAGATATAACCAAAGATGAAGCTGTGGCTGGCAAAGTGGAAACTATATGATTAAAATATGAATCTTATGCACATGAATGGTTGCCATGATTCAAAGAGTCTTTCTAGCAGCATGCAGAAGTCTTATTATTCTATCATTACAAAGTCTCAAGGCTTTGGTCATTTTCTCTCAGCCTAGTTACATGCATTTTAAAGATGAAAGGAAAAGCAGAGCTGAAGCTGATGCTAAATCCTATCTCAGTTCCAAATGTGTGCCTTTGTTTATTTCTTTCAGTTTGCTCATCCTTGTTATTTTCAGGCTTCAAAACCAGGATGCAATTTAAAAGTGTTGGTCAATAACAAGCAGGAGCAGCTGTATTACTGCATTGGTTATTTGCCTTCAAGTAGTTTCCAACGTATAGTAACCTGAAGTTAAAACTTATCTGACAAGATTTGTTCAGAGGGGGTTTTATTGAGGCTGAGAGAGTATGACTTGCCCGAAATCATCCTTGGGCAAGTGGACTCTCTTGATTGAGTCTATCCATCTGAAATGCAGTCTTTCTCTTTTGTTACTGTTTTCCACCTTGCTCAGTATTATTGTCTTTTTTAGAGTGGCATGTCTTCTCGAGATATATCTAAAGCACAACAGTATCATTTCAGTCATCATGGCTTATAACAGTAGTTCTCAACCTGGGGTCCCCAGGTGTTCTTAGCCTACAACTCCCAGAATTCCCAGCCAGTCTACCAGCTGTTAGGATTTCTGAGAGTTGAAGGCCAAAACATCTGGGGACTCACAGGTTGAGAACCACTGGCTTATAAGAAGGGTTCAGGCTTGATTTTCTCTAGAACCAATTTATCTGTCTTTTTAGCAATCCATGGTAGCCATAGAATAGTCTCAGTTTAGTTACTGCTCTTTCACATAGCACTTTATTAATTCTTTATAGAATTAATTGTCATGGAACCCTGTTGAAGTGCATATGAAAAAAGAACCTCTCTATAACCCACTTCACACTTCTACATCCCTGTTTACAGATGTGACATTGAATATGGGACCATGAAAGTGGTCCTTCAAATGTCAAGACATATTAAAGGAAACAATTTTTATGACAAAATTAAACATAGTTTCAACACATGTGAACATGGGTTAGAGTCTCCCCTAATTCTCAAAAATAAACAGTCGTAGACAATTAAACCTCCTTGAACTTTTTGTTTTCTTTTGTTTTATTGATTTAAGTGTAGGCTATTTAATTGGACAGATCAGTTCGATTCTTTTTAAAAGAAGCTTTGCTTTCCTCTTTATAAAATAAAATATTGATCTCTCCCACTTGAAGTTTTCAACTGCTCTTATTTTTGGAAGAGTATTTTATACTCCTATAGTCCTTTCCTTGGTTTTGGCTGTTTCATCTCTTCTTCCCTTTGATTCCTTTAGACTGTTTTTGTTTCTGTCAGTATCTTCGTAGTTACAGCGAAGTTCTCATCAGGTGATGACATTTCTGTCACCTTCACAACTTTGCTGAACTTCCATTTTCATCCCCTGCTGCCACAGGATAGATTCAAGCTTCTCAGAAGACCTTTTCCAAATTGCAAAGATTTAGCCTGAGGCAATTTGAAGAAACACACACACACCAGTGCTGAGGGTGGAAAACACATCACTTTTTGAAGAGCACTGAAACAAAAATTGACAACATTTTCCATTTGCTTTACTTACATGCACACAGATAGACAAAATCAAGATAGGCAAAAAATCATTGGGCAAAAGATTACAGATTTTATAGGCCCTGAACTGTGGAGGCCTTAAATAATGTTTGACAATATTCTTATTATTTTCCATCCTCATGTGACCATCAGTGGGATTTCTGGGATTCCATATCAGTGGACCAATGAACCAGAGAGAAAGAAACTTGAGTAATGACTAGGTAGTCCAGCTGTGGGAGGGAAGGATAAGCATTCATCAATCCTTCCATATAATGAGTTAGGAATCTGAGATCCAACAGTAGAAAACAGGAGATCTTACAATCCCTGTGCTCTAATGCTATAAAAAGCAGAGAAAATGTTGAGGATATGTACAGAAAGAGCTGATTCACATGTAATACTAAACCAAGGGTAGTATTTCATTCACAAACGTTAGGCTTGGCCATTGTTTCCTCCTCTCCTTCCTCCATTGGTGACAGATGGTTTGGAAGTGGTCATTTCAGTATTCAATTAATTCATTACTCACTGGCCTGGTTACTCATTTTCCCCATTTGAAAGTCATATATGGTTAATAAATACTGATCATTTTCAAAACAAGTGAATGTTAATTCATAAATCAAAACCATTCATACATATAATTGATGAACTACATTTTAAGCATAATAAAGCTGCTCTCTCAAGGGTTCATGGTGGGAGGACTTTACTTACCTACAGACATGTTCCCAATCTCAAATAGTCACTTGTCTAAAGAATGGCACACAATATACATGGAGAGATGGGTACAAAACCATGCTACAAATTCAAATGCCAACTCTGTCCACACATTTACACAGGAAATGTCATCACAAGACCTAAGCACATCACCCACACTATTACACCCATTTCATTTATTCATTCACTAATGTGATTTATGTCATTCTCTGTCAACAATGCCCTTCAGCACTCTACATTTGGCAAGCAGGACAGTCTCTGGACCAAAGGATAAGTGTACATAAATCAGACATTAGGAATGGGAATACACAAAAACCAATTGCAGAACACTTCAATCTTTCTGGACAGTCCATCTCTGACCTCAGAACAGCTGTCCTTGAACAGAAAAAAGAGAAAGATTAGAACTGGGATATACCCACAAATTCTAGTTCATCAACAGTAAGTGGAACGTTTGCTGGCACACTGCACATATGAGAGCCCCTTTACCCATTTTATCACAAATCTTTTCCAGCAAGCATCATATTACATTTCAAGAATTTCCTCCATGATTCCTATGTTTAGCTACTTGGCTTCAGGCAAAACTTTTCCTCCCAACTTTGATTCCCAATGAGCTTGTCACTTCACAACCATATCCACAAGTTTTGCATTTCTACTACTATTTTCATGCACACCTACTCCTTCATGGATATACATGTCTGTTCATCATCATCATCATCATCATCATCATCTATTTATATCCTGCCACCATCTCCCTGAAGGGACTTGGGGCAGCTCACAGAGAGCACTCAATAGTGCAACAATATATAAGTACAACAAAACACAGAAAAGAATAAATTAGTAACAATAAAATTGAACCAATTAGACACTTCACTGCATGCCTGTGAAGCAGTCTACAAAGCCCATGTTACCAACTTCTCTCAGTCTCAAGAGCACCAGAAAATCCCTTTATATGGCAGTCCAGATTAACAGCTATGTCTGTAAATCAATCCATAAGTTATTAAATATCCATAGTTAACCATAAGCCACAGTGCCTGTTTTGCACCCAACAGCAAACTAAGATTTGTCAAAAGAAAAGTTCCCAGCTTGCTCTTACTCATTCTGCATCATGCTAAACCATGTCTTATTTTAGTATATCTGAACCTAAGCTATGTTTAATCTTTAGGTAATTAAACTAGGATACTGCCTTTTCAAACTTAACCCATAGTCAGTACTACCCATTGTTCTAAGTTTCTAAAAAATGGGATCTTGGTTTTTTCTAAAGACAAAACAAACCTTTAATTAAGCAAATGGTCTGGTATTAATTCATTTCTCTAATTCAGTTATTCCTAACCCTGGGCAAACAGACATTAGACTACATCTCACTGGATAGCCTAAGGATTCTAACAATTGCAGTTCAACAATATCTCATGACTCAAGATTGGGAAAAAGCTGCTCTAAACCTTATTTAACACTAACAATTGTTTGTATGCGCTCAGATGTAAGATGTTACTTTTGGCTAATTGAAAATGGAATCAAAGGTGTCCAGTCTCTGCCCTGTGACTATGCCAAATGATGATGGAAAATTGTGTGTGGATCTGAGTCTTCTTGCTACACTTACATCTAAACACTAAACAATGGTTTAGTGATATGTGCAAATGTAGCCAGTATCTTGACTCCAAAAGTGCACTTCCATATACATAAGTACATCTGTACATGCAAGAATAGGAGGGCTTCTGATATTCACTACTTTCCCTTCCTGTTGTTCTCCAAAATCACGTTGTTCTAGATAGTCTTATAACTGTCAGGATCAAGTTTTTGGCAACAATGTGGGTACAATTGGGAAGAACACATAAACTAGAACAGACTACAGCAGTACCTAAGAGCCCTTCCACACAGTCATGTTGCGTGGGCAGTGGCGACCAACCTCCCCCCACCAGAAACCCACAAAGAAAGATAGATACAATAGGTTTGGGATAACCAAAGGCCACAACTTGTTTATTGATTACAACGAGAAACAGGGTTGGCAGCCATGCATGGGTCCTGGATCAAGAATCGGACAGCCCGATGCTGACCGATGCCACTTCACACAGTAGTGGTCCCTGGCAGTGAGCTGACCGGTTCCAGCCTGGGACACCGGTACTGCCGCACCCCTACACTATGAGGACACTCCTCCCTCACCGATAAAGGGGGGAGGTACACAAACCGGATCCAGGGCCCATGCCACATGCCCCCAAGTTGTGACGAAAGCAAATGCTGAGCAATCGAACAATAAATGCATACAATGACACAATTTCAGGGTGGGAGGGATGGGACAGCTGAGAGGCAACCAGCGCCCAGTGCTGTTCTGCCCCTGGTTTGCCTGCACTGGCAGAACAAAGCAGGGCCTGCATGCAGCTGGTCCGGGTGCAGGCTGGAGCAAACCTGATTGGCTGCCCAGCCAAGCACACCAAAAAGCACAGGGCGCAGGGCCTCCTGGGAAGGCGAACCCAGGAGAGAGGATGGTGGGGGAGGTGCACCAGCCGCCGCAACCTCCCTGCCTGGTAAGTCAGGCAGGGCATTAACCCAGAATATCAAGGCAGAAAAACCCACAATATCTGCTTTGAACTGGAATATCTGAGTCCACACTGCCATATATCCCAGTTCAAAGCAGATAATGTGGGGTTTTATTCAGCTGTGTGGAAGGGGCCTAAGTTTGCAAGGTAAAAACTCCATTCCCCATTCCCTTCTCCTCCCCAGCCATGAGTTAATTGAGTGTAAACTACTTTTGTACTTTGAACTTAGTTTTTGGCAATTGAGTAAGTTGATTACATGGGGAGAGAGAGAGCTCAAGTGGACATCCAAATAATGAGTTCCATTATGATACATTTGGAAATTTTCCTCCTTTTAGGTGTACTTAAATATATAGTTAAAAGATATCTCCCAACAACTATGGCACTGAGAAGGAGAGATGACTGACTCTAGACTTTATAACATGAGGCAGGCAAACTGACATTGTAATTGGAATCTTTGGTGACTGCCCCTATGTGTACCCCACTATGTGCATCCTATTACCAGTTTTCCTCCCCTCCGTAATTCTCCTGCCACTAGCTATTGACTAATTAAACTGTCAATAGCTCCCAATTCTGCTACTTCATTGGTGCAATGCATCCTTTCCACTTCTGTGCCAACATGCCATCAGTAACCACCATTGCTTTTTGTTGCTGTTGTTTTCAATGTTGAAATTGCACAATTGCACTAAAAATAAAAATAAAGAAATCACAGTAGTGCAGAAAGGCAGGGTTATGAGGGTGTACAGAAGTATGACCACGAGACCATGGATTGAGAATTGGAGACATTGTGGTACTGAAGAGATGTCAATATCAAAGATGCTCAACACAGTTATATCTATTATCTATGCAAAAATAGCTGTGTAGCAGAAAAGTGTTTTGGTATGATAATGTCCTCTATCTCATTCAGAAGCTTAAGTACTTGTTTGTTTTACTGATTATCATGAGAACGAGCCCATTCAAAATCCAGATATCATAAATCATTTAAAACATACATTGCAATTTCAATATGTTCAATATTTTTTGAAATTATTTATTGTGAGAAACTGCAGAACAGTAAATAGTAACTACTGTTACTGAAATACATTGCTTGCATCAATATCAATTTTCTGCAGCAGCAAAAAAACAAGAAAGAGCCATCACAAAAAATCTTAAATTCAACATCTAATTTAATCAATCCATGTGCAAAATCAATAATTAATGGCCAATATTAGTGCATAATTAACTATCTAATTTGTTAGCTGTGTCGACATGTTGCTGATGGGCAAAAAAAATAGGTAAGGGTGAAAAATCTAATTTATTTTATAACTGTATTTTGCTTGCATTTTCTTATTTTTCCAGTGAAAGGTCCAATTTTTTTCAGCTTGTGCTTGTGATTTGTCTTGATTACAGAATTTGAAATTTTACTTGTAAAAGTAATTAAGTACTATTACATTCACCAATGTCTCCAAGTAGTAAATTATACTACAGTTATGAAGTTTAAAGTAATTCTCACTATTTAAAAATAATCAAAACATCTGATGTGTAATAATGAGGAAAGTGTTACTTTTAAATCTTACTATACCAGTTATAGAACATATGAGTGCCTTTGAGT
The DNA here is from genome assembly GCF_035594765.1 of Anolis carolinensis. Lineage (NCBI taxonomy): Eukaryota > Metazoa > Chordata > Lepidosauria > Squamata > Anolidae > Anolis > Anolis carolinensis. The sequence continues at coordinate 106,305,576 of NC_085841.1, forward strand.
TAAAAGAGAGAGAGAAGACACAGCAAAGCCATAAAACACCTGCAACTATAAAAATAAGTTTACAGTTACACTATAAAAGGAGTGAAGCTACCTGTTGTTTCAGTTAATTTTTTAATATAATTGTGTTGTACCTTTGGGCACAAGCAGACTGATTAAAATACAAGAAGGTCCAAGATTTTGCCCCTGTTCCTTCCAAGTTTATGTTTTATGTATCCCACAATGTTTTCTGTCAGCTCCTGGGTGATCAGTAGCTTTTGATATCAGCTCCTTCAGATGGATTATAAAATTGGAAAGAAAGCATTATATCTGTGACTTTTCAAACAGTCTATATATACCTTTAGTTATTGGATTGAGAATTAACCACAATTCACTATTTAATTACTTTCCTTCAAGCCCTTGTGAGATGTGATGTGAACCTCCTATTCAGTATGGAGGGGCAACGGAAGGTAAGGATTATAGAAAAATGCTATTATTGCCAAAGGTTTCAAACAAACCTTATAAATAACAGGTTTCCATGGATAAAACTGTGGGATGTTATACCGAAGCTTTCCACTGTGTTTAACATTGTTTACTCCAGGAGGGAGGATTGTGTGCCCTCCAACTGTTGTTGACTTGCAGTTCTCATCAGTCTCCACCAGCATAACAAATGAGAAGTTACAGCTTCTCCATCCTTGATTTATATGGATGGCTTCCGTTAGCAGTCATTCCATACCACGCCCAGAGATGGAACAAAAGGGAGCTTCATGACAACATATTCCATACATTATAATTATTGGTAGAAAGCTGGGATATAAATGCACAATATAATTTACAATATAGATGTGGTAGACTTTAGCTATCTAGATCATCATGTGCTATCCTTATTGCATCAAAATTGTTTCCTCATCAGCCATGTCTTCAGACAGAATGGAAAAGGGCCCTCCACTTCTCCTGGTATTTATTTTATCCATCTAGTTATTCCTTAGTAACTAACTGGAGCCCCTGGTAGTGCAATGAGTTAAACCCTTATGCCAGCAGGACTGCTGACCAATGGGGAGAGCGGTAAGCTCCCTCTGTCAGCTCCAGCTCCCCATGCAGGGACATGAGAGAAGCCTCCCACAAGGATGGTAAAACATCAAACATCCAGGCATCACCTGGGCAACGTCCTTGCAGATGGTCAATTCTCTCACAACAGAAGTGACTTGTAGTTTCTCAAGTCGCTCCTGACATGAAAAAAAAAATAGTAACTAACTTACTAGCACAGTGGATTAAACCGCCAACTACAGAAAATCTTGCCAACCAGAAGGTTGATAGTTCAAGCTGCGGGTCGAGGTGAGCTCCCGGCATCAGCCCTAGCTTCTGCTTACCTGGCAGTTGAATAGCCATATGAATAGATAAATAGGTATCGCCTTAGCACGGAGGTAAAAGGCATCCTGAAAAAAACATGCTGTCAATTTGATCAGGAAGGCATCCATGGACAACAGGCTCCTCGACATGGAAAGATGGAAAAACAGCACCTCCCCATGGCTGAGTCGAGCACAACCTCCAGTTGCTGAAAATGAAAGAGAGGGAAGCCTTGCCTCTGTCTATATACTGTCTGTCTTTGTTGTTAATTGTATAACGGCATTGAATGTTTGCCATATATGTATTCTGTAATGCACTCTGAGTAAGGCTATATACATGATACATCATGGAAGTCAGGCTGAGAGAGAGAAAAAGATTGCCCTAATAACCTCAGAATTAGTGTTGTGATGATGCCATGGAGTTCATGTCTAGCACTGTGACCACAATACCAGTTCCTCTCAAGCTATGTGTGGTGGAAAGCAGTAATTTTTTTCCAGTGTGCCAATACCATATTTGTGTCAGTTGACTATAGCTGTTTCCTTCTTTCTTGGAAATTATCCAAGAGTACAGGAGGTGGCTCAAAGACCAACATCACATTAATGACCACCACTGAGTAGAACTGCTTTATACCACACTAGCTTTCACTGATATATATGGATTTCTGAATTTTCTTTGCCTAAGAAATTCTATTAAATTTGTTAAATCACCAGAAGTCAACAGGTGGCTTGGAAGCACATAACACTTTTTTACCGCTCCAAATAAATGAGATAGTTGATTTTTCCCCTGAACCAAATCTTCATCCTGCTTTACAGTATCCATTCTGATGTCTTTGATTCATTTTGATTTTTCTTGGAAGAAAAAAAATCAACTTCTTTTTAAACTTTTGCCAAAAATGACTTGGATGCTCACTAGGCAGGGATCTTATTAAAACGACTCACAGGATGTATTGAACCTGACCTGTAACCTTTTTTTCTTTTTCTCTTTTTACAGCCTAGTGAATTGACAGATTTTTTTCCTCATGGTACAGATGTGAGAAGTAGCTTTTAATTTTTATTTTATGGTTGCCTGTCACTGAAAACAATAAAAGAATGATGCTGGTACCAGAATGGAATAAAAATGAAGTCATTTGAAAACTCAAGATTTTTTTCCCCTCCTCCTCTAGCCCCCACCCCAAGCCCTGGAGCCTTTGACTAAAATTACAGGTCTGACATGAAGTCACCACAGCCTAGAGATTCACATTAAACTGTAAAACTTGAATGTCTAGATAACAAAAGGTCACTACTGGGCAGTGCTCAAGATAATGTCCTGATGGGGCTAGCTAATGTTAGTTTGATCTTTAAATGTGATTTTCCCCTCGCCTTAAAGATGTTGAAGACAGATCCTCTAATGTCTTTGTAATGTTTTTTAAAGTTCTTTTTAAATCCTTGGCACAGTCTGTAGTCTAAATGAGTGGGCAGGTAAGTTCACTGCAAAGAAAAGAATTGCTGTTATCTTGATATTTTTTCATATACATATATATTCTTTCCTGCTGTTCTTTTCTTTTTGGAAGATTATGTATATATATATCACGTCCACAAAGGCATATAATGCAATTTACACACAGTTAGAAGCTTTACTCCTCAGCCAGTAAAAAACTAAGGAGAAATAACATGCATATTAGAAATAATTCTTCGGCTGATATTGTATACATATTAATTGGGGAATAAGACCTCTTCTGCCTAGATGTGTAAAGGACTGCATTGTTAACATGATTCATCATCCTAATTGTCAATTAAGTTCCTTCAGAATCCACTGGATAAAATCCATCCATTAAAGAAGAAGCTTTTATTCATTGGAACTTTATTTTTGATAGATTATTCAATTGCTTGATTTAGTAAAGCTATCAAGGTCTTAAGAAGTGGCTGGAAAGTATTGACTATGCTCAGCCATTTTTCAGGACAGTGCATACACCTAAAACTAAAATTCCAGGTGAATTCAGAAAGCAGTACACTTTAAAATGTCAAACTAAAGAGCTGAGGGGAAAGGCCAATTAACTGAAATGAGTTAATGAAGAGAACTGGTAGAGGTTTGAAGTAGCTGGCTATTTAACATAGAACAACAGATGTTCACTTAAAGGACTGTATAAGAATGTTGCTTTTGGCGTGACTGTGTTTATTATTACCTTTGTCGGAGTGATTTCTCCCAGTTTATGCTCCTGTGGTTTCTTGTATTTCAGAATGAATTCCCAGTTTGAGTACTGTAATTTAGAGCACGAACATGGTATAGTGGCTTGAATGTTGGACTATGACATTGGGAGACCAAAGTTCAAATTCCTGCTTTGGATTACTTTTGGCAAATCTCTTTTTTTTTTCAGACTCAGAGGAAGGCACAGAAAAATCCCCTATGACAGTAGTTCTCAACCTGTGGGCTCCCAAGTGTTTTGGCCTTCGACTCAGAGAAATCCTAACAGCTGGTAAACTGGCTGGGATTTCTGGGAGTTGTAGGCCAAAACATCTGGGGATCCACAGGTTGAGAACCACTGACCTATGAACAGAGCCGGCCCTAGGTATTTTTCAAGTGTAGGCGAACAGAATTTTGCCCCCCCCCCCAAACAATAACTGAAAAATAAAAGCATTGGATAAGCGAAAATGTTGGATAATAAGGAGGTATTAAGGAAAAGCCTATTAAACATCAAATTAGGTTATGATTTTACAAATTAAGCATCAAAACATCATGTTTTACAACAAATCAACAGAAAAAGCAGTCTCGACTGCGCCCCCGTATGTTTGGCGCCCGAAGCGACCGCTTAATTCGCCTCATTGTTGGACTGACTCTACCTATGAACAAATTCCCATAATTTCAATGATATCTACTTACCATAAAGCAGCAATTACTTAAAGCAGAAATATAAAATATTGCTGAATGCAAAACCGGGGGAGCAGTGTCTGCTGTTAGAAGTTTCTAGAGTCTGAAGATATCAGATTTTTATTAGCTTTCTACCCTATCAACTGGTTTTAGTTATCAGATTTTGCTGCTATTGCAGTGCTTATATGTGCAGGTATGACATCTATTTTATTGTTGACATTTATTTCTATTTGCTGTTTAATTTATTAATTTACATTTTTGAAATAAATTGGGCTTACATCTGAATCAACATGTAAAAAATTATACTGCCACAATATATTGAATTGAGAATCTCCAAAGTTCCATTCAAGTTTTGAATACACAAATTTTGCCCCCCCCCTCCCAAAAAAAAAAACAGATGGGGTGGAAGGTTCAAAGAGGATTGAATAATGCTTAACACCCACCTTCTAATGTTAGGGCACATTTTACAAGGGGCTCTGCAGTCACTGCACTTTGTGGGAGGGAATGTTACTTGGCAGTTATTTCTTCTTTCCCAGTGCTGCCCATTACAATTTACTGTCTTAAAATCCTGAAGAGCCAATATGATGCATTAGTTTGAATCTGGATATCTGGAAGAGGAGGATTCAAGTCCTTCCTCAGCAACTGAAACTATTGAGTGACCTTGTGCAAATCACATTCTCCCAGTCTTAGAGAAAAGCAACGGCAAACCTCCTCTGAATAAATCTTGCCAAGAAAACCCTGTATTCGGGCTGCCATAAGTCAAAGTCAACTTGAAAGCACATAACAACAACAAATCTACTTTTCTGTCATCATAACTCCCTAGCCTTGCACTTAGTGTTATGAAATTTTACAGTTTTCTGGCCTGAAGACGCCCCTGTGGTGTGTGCCATTTTCATAAAAATTGCCCATAAACCCTAGAGGGAGGGAAAGCATGGAAATCCCTAAATTATGATAGAGTTCAAAGACATAGCTATGTTAGTTTGAAATATCAATATACAAGGACATCTTGCAGTACCTTATAAACTAACAGAGAGAACAAAAGTAGCATATGCTTTAATAGACTAAGGACTTTATCACACTAACCTGCTATTCCACTGTAGTCACAGGGATAGAAAATTGAGAACTTTTGATATCACGCCTTTTTTCAACAATGCAATTCTGATTATTTGGCCATTTATGGTCCTACAATTGTACTTCTGCATGCCTTTGTAATCCCACCTTCCCACACTACTATTGTTCTGTATTTTTTATTTTTAGCAAAGTTGCACAATTACAGCTTTTAAAAACAAATAAGGTAACTATAAAATATAAAATAAAACAGTTTAGGAATAGGAGGAGAGGGAGAAAGGAGGAGAATTCGGCCCCTGATGTCACTTTACTGCAGAAGCAGGAGGGTCCAATTGCACCAAGATAAGTGATGGGTAAATTGTTGGATTGGGCTTTACCTATTTATATCTAGGGATGAGAGAGAGAATCAGAGGGAGGAGGCAGGCTAGCAGAAGGATACATGTGGCATGGTGTCATAGTAACCATCATCTTTGGTCCAGCTACAATGCCAGTTTACCTGCCTCATGTAATAAAGTCCTTAATCTATTAAAGGTTATGCTACCAACTACATTGTCTCAGGTAGTCTATAAGGTGCTTTAAGATCCCTTTGCATACTTGAATCATGAACATCAGTATCTTTCCTACTAAACACTTTGAGGTTTAATACTAACAATCACTACTTTTCTCTCTCTTTTTTCTCACAAGGAACATAGAAAGATTCCACCTTTGAATGAATGGAGATATGTTGATGACATACATGTGAAGTGATCACATATGCATTGCTCAAAAAAAAGGAAATGCATACCAAAAAACAGGAAAAAAGAAGATAGGATGTATGTGCAGATTTAGAAATAATTTCTAGAACTTCAAAAGGAAATGCAATCTTTTTTCGTGACCATGCTGAAGGTCAGGACCATTTGACTGCTCCATCTACTTAACAGATGCATGCTGTTGATAGTCAACATCAAGTCCTTTGTTCCTCCTTCTTTAAACTGGAACTGGGCAGGATAACCCTCCAGACCAGTGGTTCTCAACCTGTGGGTCCCAGGATGTTTTGGCTTTCAACTCCCAGAAACAGTTGGTGAAGTGGCTGGGATTTCTGAAAGTTGTAGGCCAAAACACCTGGGGACCCACAGGTTGAGAACCACTGCTCCAGACAAAATCAGACTAGAGATACTGTGGCCTTCAGATACTGGGCCTTTTTTGTTTCTCCTCTTCATCCTGGCCAATGATGGGGGATGACTGCAGCAGTTGTTCATCAACATCTAAAGGGCTTCAAATTGAGAAGGCAAGCTGATGGGATCTTGATTGCAATATTGCATCATAATACTGGATTTTGAAACAAAGTGCAAATATTGATGGACAGAAAATACATTCCCAATACACATTGCAGATGAGGATCACCTTTTGGAAATTTTTCTAGATACTGCAAAACAGATATGCAAAATCAAAGAAGTAATAATGCTGCAAATTAGGTTTCCCAGGGTGCTGAGTCTTGATATCAGCCCTTGTTAAGTGTTGTAATGTGCAGTGAAAAAAATGAATTATTTATGTAATACTTCATTTGATTTTAGACTTTCTGAAGGACTCCAGGTGAAATGTATGACTGACTTTCAGCTGCTGAGATGAACAGGATGTTTATAAGAGCAAATTAAGAATTCATCCTGCGTCAAAGACACCAAAAGCTGCTAGAAATGGCAGACATAATATGATTTCATTGGTAATCACTTTAGTTTCAAGAAAATCAATACTCTGGATTTTCACATATCAAAGAAGGGGTGAGCTTTAGTTTTGAAAATGAGTCTAGCAATTCTTTAATGCTCAGATCCATCATTCTGCTTTATTCTTGATATATCAAAGAATATATACTTAGAGCAATGGCTTACATTCTATTACAAAGTATATAATGTTAGATTCATTTTAAACATAAAAATAGAAACACTCCCTTGTAGATTGCTATCTTTCCATTTTTAGTTTTAAAGATTATATTTAAAATTCAGGACCAGACTAGATGCAACCAATGCAACATTAGTAGCAACCTTGTCAGATGTCAATTACTCCTACCAATGAAAAGGAGTGATTTCCCTTGGTTTTAATGATGTCAAGTTAAATTTTGCCTCCCTTTTCTGCTGTGAATCTGGTGTAAACCCATGCCTTCTCATCCCTACCACTTTTTTTTTAAGTGGGAGAGAGGGGATGAACCCTGGGATCCTTTTCAGGACAACCTTAATATCAATTCTAGTTTGGTCTTCAGTTACATAGCCTATAAAGCAAGCAGCTGTTTGCTTATGAGTTATTGTCATAACCCAAGTTTGCATATCTTTCATGTTAATTGCTGCTTTTATTTTATAGCATGTTTCTTCCTCCTACACTTCCCGATTTTATGTGCTTTTAAAAATATTTTTATCATTCATCATCCTGGATGCCTGGAAGGCAGAAGGTATAATTTATCAATTTTCATGAATAAATAAATATCCCATTGGAGAATTAAATTGCTAAGCATTATTTCTGTTTGCTTGTGGTTTGTATCAATGGATTCCAATCCAGGGATCTCTGTATACTCAGAGAACCATGTTTTTACTTCTTGAATGCATGGCGTGGAAGGAATGTTTTTATTTAGTTAATACAATGGGGAGGGAGGAGACATTTATGTGAATGAGAAGGCAAGACATGTGCAACTGGGGGCATACTTTGTGTTCCTCTCAAAGAATTGGGAGCTTTCCCAGAGCTTGGGAAAGTTAACATTAGCAAGTTTTACAGTAAAATTCTATGGATGTTTAATCTGGTGTCAAATCCCTGGCAGAGAAAGAAAGAATTCATGTGAAATGTGATGCTCATGGAGTTACACACACAAGCGCTCATCCCTCTCACTATCCCAAGGTTTTCCTTGCATACATTAATATATTTTAATTTATCACAAGAGAAGGCCTTAGTGTTTCCATATGTTTAGGGATCTGTTTTAATTTAAATGCCTTGTGGCAGTTAGCTTTAGTTTAACCATCTTCAGTTCATAAATTATCTCTGCTAATATGGAAGACTCATAGGATATCTATGGATCTTTGGGTAAAACCTAAGTAGACTTTACAACATTTATACCTCGCCTTTCTCTACCCCGAAAGTGGCTCAAGGCAATATAGTTACCACTGCCCACCTCAATCTACTCACCCCCAGGGTGAAGAATTAGTTCCAGGAGATGAAACTACCTTAAGGAGTTGGCTACCTTAAGCAGCAGAATCCAGGAGCTCTGAATTCTTCCTGCCCCGAAAAGGTTCCTTCCATTGTGAAGAATCTTAGCTATTCAACAGGATAAATCTAAAGATGGACACTTCTTAAATGTTTGGGCCAAAGGGGTCATTTCAGCCAAACATTCTAGGCAATTGCCTCTGGGCAGCATACATCCCATTAGTCTCCAAAGACTTACCAGAACCATGCCTCTGGGAACTAGCCAGTTATTTGTAGAACTGTGGTTAGCCTATAGCAAGTAATGAGAACAGGTGCTGTACTATTCATAAAATTCAATAAACAAAATTCACACACATATTATAGTAACATTGCCAACATTTTCCTTTATGATCCAGCCATTTTGCCTCAAATATATGCTTCAAATATTATTCATGTCTCAAGGGGCCACTGCATAAAAGGAATATCTAGATTCTCAATCATTTTTGCTTGAGTTGCATCTCTCATGGAACCTCTTGTGATGTTTCATGGAATCTTAGAGTTCTAGTGAATCCTGACTGAAAAGTCCCAAGTTGAAGTAACTATATAGGTTTGGAGAGTGCAGCGGGCCCTTAGTATTGAATAATTGCCTCTTTGTGAGCCACCTTGAGTCCCTTTCAGGGTAGAGAAAGGAAGGGTATAAATAGAGTAAATAAATAAATAATATTCCCTGGGTTTGGTTCTGAGGCTCCCCATGGAAACCAGAATTCATCCTATTATATAGAATGGAGTATTAAAATGCAGTCCATTTTATACAGTTTTTTCCTACTCCATACAATGCTATATAAAATGGTAAAACAAAGATTTTCTTTTTAAATTTAAAAAATGTATTTTAAGGTTTGAATGGTTGGATCTAAGGATACAGAGGGTCAACTCCATAGGTCAACTTTATTTCTCCTACACTTCTTTGAAATGTAACATTTTATTTTTTACCCATTTTCGGAAAATGTTCTTAGACATTAACAATTCCTGGGTTTCTATTCTTTCCTCTTTCCCTATCACTGGGTGAGCCAACACATCAGAGGTTATATCATGAGTCATAGCAACATAGTATCCACAATGAGAGTTGATTATGAAGAAACATCACTGGGGATGACTGAAGCCCTTCTGTCGCCCTCACTGAGAGGCAAGGAGAGACAGAATGCATTATCACATTGCCAGAACAATTGGGTGGTTATCCCATACTGAACTGCAGAACTTTCACTGCTAACTTCACAGGAAAGAAAATGGCACTATAGCATCCTTCTGCTTGATGGATGACTCATTGTGTCCTCATACAAAATGCCCACCTTAGCCCTGAAAACCAACAATATAAGCTTTGAGGAGACCTTTGACAAATAACATACAAAGTATTGGCTCAGATAGTCCAACTATGACTTGCTTCTGTGAATCAGTCATCTGAGATCCAACAGCACAGATGGAACATTGCTATCATCTCACACCATATCACATAGAATGATTTTCAGCTGAGTAAGTTTATCCATTCTTTTGAGGCACGTCAAGCATACAACGGGCAAAAGGTCAAACAATGACTGACGGCCATGTATATGCAAACAGTACATGGATGTCCTTTTCTTGCTCTCATTCTAATTCTCTGATGGACTGAGCATGCAAAATGTTGAATGAAATTATGTGGAAGGTGATAGTATGGTACAGAGTTCAGAAAGGTTAACTGTTGGGCTACAAGTCCCAGAATCCCTGGGCAACATAACCAGTTTCCTTTGTAGCTTCTCCCTCCACTCTACACTGTTTCTTTTGCTAAGATTTTGTATAGTAACAGACATCTTACCTCTAGATAAGCACAATTAAGATGTGTAAGTTATTTCAGTATCATTTGGAATATTTCAAAAATTAAGTTTTTAAAAACTAATCCTAAAATTTTACTTTATTTTAATTTTTAATTGTGCATCATTGACCCCCTCCCCATCAACAAAAGAGTAATCAAAATTGTACTAAAATAACCAAGTATCCACACAGAATAGCTGGTGAAACCAAGGGAAATAATTACATGCTTGATCATACGGAGGTATAAATATTCAATAGTATTCCTATACATTTATATTACGTAAAGAGAAGTCAAGGGTGGGGGTTCATTGATGGAAATGGGGAGTTGGTGGGACTGGGAGAAAATACTTGTATTTTGATGGTGGAATATCAAAGATTGTATGTTTCTATGTGTATGTGTGTGTTTGTGTGTGTATAATTTCATAATAAAAATAATCAAAAAAACTTTCTAAGTACTACTCTAAAAAAGTATCCGCATATACAAAGACATACACAGTTTGTTGTCATTGCCTTTGAACTAACACCAAAAAAACCCCTCCAAAAATGCAACACTATAATGTACATTAAGGGGATATGTGCACACATGTTTTTCTTTCATAAAAATGGCCCAAAATACTTACAGGGCTCAGAGGCAAACCACATCTCTTTCGCAGGGATATTCAGCAGCTTTGATTTCCCTCATACACACATCTTCCAAAAAATTCTGGGTTTGTTGTAAGCATGTAAATATTTGCCTACATGTTCTCATATTTCTCCTTTGCTCTTCTCTGCTTTTTGTGACTTGTCTCTTAGATTATACATAGGGACTCTCATCTTTTCTGAAGTACTATACAGAATCTTTCCCCACCCAGGTATAGCGGAATAATGAGAATACTAGTAAATTGGTCCTTGTCTCTACTGTGTAAACTTTATATCACTAAAGTCTGATTTCACAGAGCTTGAAGCACAGGACAGTTAAATAATACCTCCATTTTTAACCATGCATCTTTTTTAATGAATATGGTTTTCAGGCTATGCAGAACTCTGTCTGAGGATTAGGTATTAAACCGGACTCAATTAAGCAAACATTTCAGCAGTACAGTATTTAAACCCTGACCTTGAAAAATTATTTTTATCTATACAATTCAAAAGTCTGCAAAACTCAATAAAAGGCATTTGCTGACGTTCCCTATGTAGAAGATTTAAAAGCATTTCAAGTACCAACCATCTTAAAGCATTTCTTCTAATATTATCTCATGCTGCTTAGCTAATATTAGATTGCATAGCTGTATTAAGGGGAACAATCAGTTTTCACATCGTAAGAGTTAAGACGCAAATACATTATTCCAAGATCACTTAGTTCCACATGTGTATGCATTGCCACATTTACAGTATGTTGATAGTGATATAATGAAGATTGAAACAGACCATAAATCTACCAAGGCTCAGAATGATGACCCCACTTTAAAATGGCTGCCCTTTTTATTCCTCAGATATGGATGCGTGTCTGAATAATGTTATGCATCGCATTTTCTCTAATCTCCCAGCATACGTGATGGCACTACATCTATAATGGGATTGTATGCAGGCTTGGAACTGAAGACAAAGCAAACAGCAGACTTTCCATTTTACTTTCTTATTTTTGTCAGGGCATCCAAGAATTCTTTCATTGTGAGATACTTAAGCAGAAGAAAGATTAAACTTAAAAAGGAAACAAGGCTGAGTTGCGAGGAAGACAATTTTTGAAGGAAACTAAAGTAGGGTGTTAAATGTGAAATCTTTGGAGCCTGGATCTACAAATAAATCTATCCCGAATTTCCTTATCTCCAGTAGCAGAAAACACATTACTTATCACCACCCACATTTATATTGATATTCTTAATTGAACTCTCCATGACTTCTAGAAGCTGGAAGTAGCCACATGCATACAAAAATCTATGTGATATTTGCAATCAATAGGACATCCTTTTACCCATATGCTTGGCTTTAAATGTCGAACGGGGATCCTCAAAAAAAATGACCCTACAGAACTGAGTTTATTTGACCTGCCTTAAATCTTGATAATGCATTAATGGGGCTTTTAAAAAAGGATGAATTTAATTCCCCTATCTCGAACTATAAAGACTGCACACACCTAATCGGGTTTGCCCTTTCAATTAAACTTGTTCCAGGACTTTCTATTTAGTCAGCACCCCTGAATGGATCATTAAAATTCTTGTTCGGTAAGAGTTCTGCACCAGGCACTGTTGTTTTTAAATTCCATTAAATCCAAATGGTCTTTATCGCCCCATGACCACTGTGACTTCAATCAGCCAATTTAATTACCTTACAGAATTGTCGGCGCAAGTGGCAAAGAAAAACAGGAAGAGCTGTGACGTTATCAAATTGAAATCTTCCTCTCTGCTCTTTAATCTGGACCAGTCAATAACCATGCTCTGCAAACCCCCACCACTCCTTCGAGAGACTCTTAACCTTAGCTTTCCTTCAAAGGTTTTTATTTCTGCTCCTTTCTTTTTTTAAAAAAACTGCTGCTGCTGGAATGTTGGCTTTAAATGCCTTGTTATTGCACATGGAAGGCCTCTTTCTCTTAGCAAGTGGAATTTTCCATGGGTTCTGATAGACAAACAGGTGGGAGAAAATACTCCCACAAATATGTATGGGTGGCTGCACAACTAACCAGGGCTTTCACTTCACTCTGATTTTTTTTTTAAATTGCAAAGCTGGTATCTGCCATGCAAACACCCTCAAGCATAAGCACCTCCAGAAAAATGGAGAAAAGTTAGCAGTGATCTTCTAGGTATTGATGCATGATTCAATTTGACTTTATTTTCCTTCTTTAGAGGGCTAGCTGCAGGACTAGGGGAGAAATGTTGGGGTTTCTTATTCCTCTGGTAAGGGAGTATTTATCTGGAAAGAAATAAGACTCAAGTTGCCTGCTGTGGGCACATTCAAGTCAAAGACATGATTCCAACTAAGAAAGAGACTGGGAAAAACATGGATGTCACCCTTGCTTCCTCCCATTCTCCCCCCCCCCCCCCCACTATAATAATGGCCTGGCAAAGACAGTTGTCCAGATGTCAATACTCTATCATTAAATCTCCATTAGCGAGAACATTATCAAACCATTCCATATAAAATCTCTAGCTGTGCTTTACTTCCCATCACTGAGGTCAGGAATCAAAGGTGAGATTGAATTCTGGCTGCCTTGCATAGCCATTTGGATGTCTGATTGCTTTTCCCTGACAGAAAATAAAAGCAACAGGCAGATTTCACATGTGACTGCTTCCCCTCCTCACAGCCACAACTGCACTGCACTCTTTGCTTTTTCAATGTTTCTCCCACTTAGCCCTGCTGGCTTCCAGAGGCCACTCTTAAGAGCTTAACTGTCTATGTTTCCTATCCTGTCATGGTGTTTTTGTTACTTTTTTCAAATTGCTTTTTAAAAAATTGAGATAAAGTTGATGAATTCTTTATATTAGGACAAAACTGAATGCCTTAATTTAGCCTCAGTCCTATAGATAGCTCCAGCTAGACTTCACACATCGACTCAATGCAGTTTTACATACATCTAAACTCAAAGATCAACAATTGATTCAATGAGGCTATTCTAGCTGGGGTTCTGGCTGTGTTGTAAACCACCTTGGAAAGAATGCTGTCTCAAACAAATAAATATGTAATAATCAGATATATGGATGCTCCCAAGGAGCAAGAAGATCGAACTCCCAATTCCAGGTGCCAAAACACATTCCCTGCAGATATGCAGCTATACTATGAAAAGGCCACAAAAGCAACAAAAAGTCATAAGCAAAAAAGTAATAATAATCCTGATTTCCTTTCTTTCCCCCTTCATTATTTCCTTACTCAAGAGCACTGTGATTGTATAGTCATTTTCCAGAAGGAGTAATCAGACAGAATTTTGACTCAAGAGGCCTGATCCATCTGAGCTCAGCACAATACCCTCGTGATAGAAACAGTCATCTAAAGACCTTGGGAAAACCATCTATGATACAATGTTCTCCTCCTATTTTTTTTCTTCAGCACAGCCTGAAAAGTAGCCACACAACTCCAATATGATATCATTTAATCCCCTCTAAATTGCTTATTTAAATGCTTTAAATGAAAAGAAGAATAAGGGGAGAACAAAAGGCCTTCACATTGCTCTCTCCTGCTAGAACATTAGCCTTGAAAAGTAGCTGCCAACATTATGATTTGATGCCCTTTAAGGAGCTTTAAATGCTTAAAACAGAAGATGGTGATGGAATTAAGTTAACAATAAAGGATACACAACCTGTTGAAGTCTCCATCTCTGTGCTACTCCCCTTGAAATGTGTTTTGAGGATTTAAAACAGGATATGTATTAAGAAGCTGTCTATTCAAGCCTTAAGCATACAATATATCCAGTCAGCATTTGGGTGAGATTAAATTTAACTGAGTCTCCAAAGACAACACCTGAGGTCTCAACTGGGCCTCAAAGCTCTTGGAAAGGAAAGGGCATACATAAATCACAAACAGTGGGGAATTAAGGATTATGTAGTCCCCGAGTTGAAACACTTCTCTGATTTATATACCACACTCTATGTGTTGCATATAGAAAAGAAAGCATACAGCAATAAGACAGGTGTCATTTCCCCAATACTAGCTGCCTATTTTTATAATATGTCTTGCAGGAGAATTGTATGTCACCATTTCCACCACTCCCCCCCCCTTTAAACTCAGGATGCCCAACTGACAAAGAACTTGCTATTGCAGCCTTAGTCATTAAAAAGCATGAAGGCACCAATGCACTACAAGTACCAAAGTTATTAAGGAGTTGGAGTTGCTTGAACTGGAACTCCCAGAATGCCTCACCATTGGCTGCTCTGTACATGTCATGTGTGAACTAATAATTGATCCATTAGTAGATCCATTAATTGCTTCCCAGTGCTGTTATCATCTCACAATAATATCTCATCCAGAGATTTCATTTCTTTCATGTGTATGTATGTGTTTAAAAGGAAAGGTTCAGTTTGGCAAATCATTTGTTTTGGACTCAATTTTTGAGAAGTCTCAGATGGTAAAGTCAAATAGTAAGAGATAAAGGGAATTGCCATCCAAAACATGCAGAGGGGCAAATTTTACCCATGGCCCATGCTAGCCTCCAAGGGGAATTAAAAGATTTGTAAGATGGTAGAAATTGTCATTTTAACATTTATCGGTGGTCCAAGAAAGTTATGGGACTGACTGATTTTTATATCCTGTTGTTTTATTTTGTATTGTATTTTTGTTTATACTGTATTTGTATTATGGTTTAAATATTGATTTACCTTGATCAGCAGGTACAAGTTATGGAGATAGCATATAAGTACAATAAAGAGTAAATGTATAAAGTATACATTGTAGCCATTGTGTCATGCAGTGTGGATAAACTATAGTGCTTACTATAAATACTATATTGTTTAGAATATCTTAAAATACAGTTTTAAAGTGTGCCCAGTGTATTTGTGTGTGTGTGTGTGATAAATTACTGGAAATGGCTCAGACATTTTTACTGTCTAGACTGCATTGTTATATACAGCTAAGTGCCACTGAATATTGTAGCACTTACGTCTGAGCACACATTCACTGGATAGTACTATAAAGGTAGCAGCTATGTCTGTCATTGCCAGCTATTATATATTCATTGTTGACTATCCCATTTTAGACAGAATAAAACCTGTATTGGTCCTATTGCTTGGTTTCATATACAGTGGACTACTTTTTAATCCTTCTGTTCTAATCACTTTGATGAAGAAATAAATACTAGTTAAAACAGTGAAATTTACTTTAAAGTAGGACAATATTAATTATTTGAGCAGAAGATATTTTTTAAAATAATAATGTAAGTATGTATTTTTTAAAGGCTTTAAGTGGCAAAACTAAAAGATAGCACATTTCATCTACAATGTCAATTATCACAACACAAGTACAATATCTGGAAACAAAGAATCAGAGCTATTGGTTTTACTCTTGTACCAATGTATGCAAATGGTTTAATTGAATAAAACCCATATAACTGACTAACATTCCTGTAATCAGGTGACAGCCCTAGCTTTAAAGAATGTATTGAGGATCCAAGAATGTTTGCATCCTTTAATATTGGCTTGATTAGGTGACTTGAGTAATGTAGGAGTGAATAAAACACTATTATAAAAAGTACATTAAAAATCATAGATCCTTCTAATCAAACTAGCAGGCAGAGCCTACACATATTTGGCTGGAAGAAAGTAAATGCATGTGTAGGTTTGCTGCCCTGCTGTTTTGAAAGGAAATTGCTTCCAATATACCAAGTATTAGGACTAGAAGAAATGAGACTCGGGGGTATAAAAAGCATTAATGCATAAAGTAATAACATACATAGAGAACTGCAAATTTACATAAGAAGCTAAGGAATGATAGGCCATGGAGGGGGGGAAACTTTCTATAGTGTTGTCAGGCTGAAAAAAGAGGGAGTCAAAATGCCAATCTTTCTGGGAACTGGCCTTGGTACTGAAACAGTATTGTACATAATGCCAATGCAAACACCTCACTGTGATTTGTCCAGTGATGACTCATGCTACATTAATTGTTGTGGGGAGATATATATATAAACTATGGTTTTATAAAAACAATAAATCAAAGATCTTTGGGTTACACTTATTCACAGTTGGGTGGCATGTTGTAAACATGGGACTGTGATTTTTCACCAATTTATTTTATTTATTTTTCACACTAAAGAAACCTATGAGGCATTCCTACTGAAACCTATAGCAATGAAACCTTAGCTTTGCTTGGTCAAATGCCTATTTTCTTCCATCACCAGCCCACTCCTATTGTATAAACCACGACAAGATTGCAAGAGCATGATAATAGTTGCCAAGATTGTACCCTGATGACCAAAAAGAAAAAAGAAAGGTTTTCCTCAAGCAAGAGTTAGTAGCTATTCAGTAACACCAGCCTTCTGCAGAATGTAATCCACCTCATTGGGTGGAGAGGTTGGTGGCCCTGTGTGCTTATTCGACAGTTCTGCTGCTCTTGGCTGAGTGGCTATGAGCAGACCTTTGTGGTGGAGAGAGGCTGGGGAAGAAAGGGAAGAGAGGACTTCCTGGTTATGCCTTGTGTGATTAAAAGGAAAGGTCAGCCATGGTGGATCTCAAAGGAAAGAGGAGAGGGAACATTGATGGGCTGTTTCTGGCCAAGATTCCTCCAAAAAGAAGAGAGAGGTTTGAATCTCCTGGGATCTATTTCCTTTCTTCCAAGGGACGGACACTTCTGCTGCTTCAATGAGATATTCCCTTCCCACTGCTGATTGTGTTTTCCTTCATGGCAGAATGGGGTTGGATGGCCCTTGTCGTCTCTTCCAATTTTATGGTTTTTCTATTCTATGCTCAACCACAATTTAAGGGAGATGTTGACAAGCTGGTATGTATTCAGAGGAGGGCGACTAAAATTATCAAGTGTCTGAAGAACAAGCCCTATGAGGAGTGACTGAAAGAACTGGGCATGTTTAGCCTGCAGAAGAGAAGGCTGAGAAGAGACATGATGAGGGCCATGTATAAATGTGTGAGGGGAAGTTATAGGGAAGAGGGAACATGCGTGGAACAATGGCTTCAAACTATAGGAAAGGAGAGTCCACCTGAGCATTAGAAAGAACTTCCTCACTGTGAGAGAGAGCAGTGGAACTCTTTGTCTTGGGGTGTGGTGGAGGTTCCTTCTTTAGAGGCTTTGAAACAGAGGCTGGATGGCCATCTGTCGAGGGTGTTTGAATGAGATTTTTCTGCTTCTTGGCAGGGGGTTGGACTAGATGGCCCATGAGGTCTATTCCAACTCTAAGATTCTATCACTCCTTTATTGTACCCAAGTAATTGTTTCTCTCCCCACAAGCATTCTTCTCTAGCAGTGCACACACAAGCACATATGCAATTGTCATTACAGGCAGCTTTCCATTTCCTGGCAGTTCTAGGTAATGACCTAGAACAGTGGTTCTCAACTTTTGAGTCCCCAGGTGTTTTGGCCTACAACTCCCAGAAATCCCAGCCAGTTTACCAGCAGTTAGGATTTCTGGGAGTTGAAGGCCAAAACATCTGGGGATCCACAGGTTGAGAACCACTGACCTAGAACAAGAGACTGGCATCTCAACCAGTTCTTCTTCCCTTCGATGAAAGACAAGCACTGAGCCCGGGGAAGGGAAACTGCCAACATCCGAGATTCCTCCAGACAGGCTGTCTTCAGTAGCAACTAAACAGCCACCAAAGTTCGCGCACACACATCTCTGGGATGCAGTTTCTTGACAAGAGTTGAACCAGGTCTACAATCCCATTACAATGAAGCAATGGGATTTAAGGTGGTTTTAAAAGCCCCATTAAGCTCAACAGGATTACACGGCTTTAACCAACCGGCCTGTCGATTTGGACAAGTGGAGACGCAGGGAGTCAAGTTTGAGTGGCTTTAGAACAGGCATGGGCAAACTTTGGCCCTCCAGGTGTTTTGGACTCCAACTCCCACAATCCCAGCCGGTAGGCTGTTAGGGATTGTGGGAGTTAGAGTCCAAAACACCTGGAGGGCCAAAGTTTGCCCATGCCTGCTTTAGAAAGAAAGGAGAAGGCATGGCTTCCCTTTCGTGTACTCTCCCGCCAGATTCTCCGCAGGAGAACCTCCGGAAGAGCCTCTGGAACAGGACAGGCGTGGGTGGGCCCCGCTCGACTTCCCCAGCCTTGCGGACCGCGGGCTCTCCATCACCTGTCGCCTGTCACGCAGGCGGCATCCATCTCCCACCCCCGCGGCTGCTTTGGACAGGATCCAGGTCAAAGGCCCGGCAACCACTTTCCCCCTTCCCCGACACCAGTGCTTCCACAATGTTCAATGCTGAGCTTTCATTCATTCTTGGAGACGGTTGCTACGAGCAACGTGCGCGAAGAGTCGCAGACGGTGGCTGTTGGGGAGGGAGGGGGAGAGAGAGGAGAGACAGCGACCAGGAATCCTCCAGACACCCCACCAACCCCTCTCCAGATCCCCCACACGTCGGGTCATGCCTCCTTGGCGTTCAGAAGACAGCTCCTCTTTCAAACCCTTCTCCCGCATCCAGCAACCCCAGCTGCTAGCCTGACCCTCGGGTGGAAATGTTGCGAGGCAAGAGAAGAGGGGTGGAAAGATCGCTGCCTCTCGTCGGGGATAACTCCGCCTCAGACACAAACGACGCCCAACATGTTATGTGAACGGCCTGGAAACTCAAACCCGAGCCCCAGGAGGGCTTCACCTGGGAAGGAACTGGTGACCAGCACTGCCTTCCGCGGATCTTCCCGCCCCAAAACGCCCGCCTCTCGGTGGAGGAACTTTCCTCGGCTAAGTTGGCTTTCGGCGAGACAAACTAGCCCTGACCTTGGACGCCCTCTCGCCAGCTGCTGCTGCTTCTTGGCACTGACAGCCTTCGCCTTCAGGACCGTGTCTTCCCAAGAGGTCATGACGGGTCAGCGGAGAGAAGGGAAACTAGCGATATAGAAAGAAAACTATCCCATATATATTGGGGAACTTTCCTACACACACACACACACACACACACACACACACATATATGGGAAAGCTCTCTACTATATATACCTTCCTATATCTCATATGAGGAACCTCTCCAATATGTTGGGTTGCTGTGAGTTTTCCGGGCTGTATGGCCATGTTCCAGAAGCATTCTTTCCTGACCTTTCGCCTGCATCTATGGCAGGTATCCTCAGAGGTAGTGTGGCCTCTTGGAAACTAGGCAAATGGGGTTTATATACCTGTGGAATGATGTCCAGGGTGGGAGAAAGAAATCTTGTCTGTTGGAAGGTGTGGATGTTGCAATTGGCCACCTTTATTAGCATTGAATATCCTTTCAGTTTCAAGGCCTGGCTGATTCCTGGCTGGGGGAATCCTTTGTTGGGAGGTGATAGCTGGCCCTGATTGTTTCCTGTCTAGAATTCCCCTGTTTTCATAGTCTGATTTTTCATTTACTGTCCTGATTTTAGATTCCAGCATATGCTTCTTATATCATTTATATAGGAATATCGGGATGTGTGTGTGTCTATCTAGCTATCTATATATATTAGAGAACTTCCCAATATATCTATAGGAAGCTTTCGTATGTGTGTATGTGTGTTTGGAAAGTTCCATAAGTGTCTTATGAAACTAAACTTCCCCATATATATTGGGGAACTTTCTTACACACACACATATATATATGGGGAAGCTCTCTAATATATATATAGCTTCTTGTATCTCATATGGGGAAGCTCTCCAATATATGTATATACTTCTTATATCATATAACCATCCATATATATATATATATATATATATATATATATATATATATCGTGTGTGTATGTATTCCTATATTTCTATAGATATATATGAAGTTCCCTCTCTGTGTGTGTCTATCTAGCTATCTATATGTATTAGATATAGATATCCTATAGATATATCCAATATATCTATACGAAGCTTTCATATAACAGGGCTGTAGCCATGAGGCGGGGGGGGGGGGGGGGGTTTACGGGTTCAACACCCCAAAAAAGTTTACTCATGAATTTTAACTGATTAACCAAAGCCCCATGAGTGTCCACTGAAATGTATCTGTCTTGAGTGTCCACTGAAGTTTATCGATGGAGCCTGATTTCCAAATTATTTTATGCTATGGAACTACTCTTCATGATTCGCTAAAAAAAGGTTTCAAACCCCCGCCCCCGAATTTTTTTTCTGGCTATGGTGTGTGTGTGTGTGTGTGAGTAAGAAAGTTCCATAAGTGTCCTATGAAACTCTGCCCCGCCGCCTCCAAGACTTTCCTGAATCCCTTCCTGGGGAGAGATGCTCCAGATCTCGGGGAACCATCAGCAGCGCAAGCCTTTGAGACTACAGCTTGCGATCCACAAACCTTTTCCGCACTTAACCATTCTCCAAGGGAAGTTATCCCACTGACTTTTATGGGATGTTCGGGAAAACACATCTCCTGGATCGTGCCTTTTGAACACTGAGGCCAACACGACCAGCTCACGGACTATTTAAGCTTCTACTGGCCGCGGGAGGGAGGGAGTTCTAGTCCAGTCTCCCTCTCCGACGGCATCCAGAGGTCACGGAAGTACTAGTAAACCAACGAGAGAAGGATCTTCCTTCCTTCCTTCCCAGAACCCTGCCCCGCGTTGAGTTCCTCCTTACTAGCCCTGGGTCGCCTACCCCACACAAAAGATCCACAACTTCCCGAGCCTAGGGGCTCTCCCCTCCCGGGCCAACCTCCCCCTTCCCTCCATGAAGTCAATAACTCCCAAAGAGGCCACGCGAAACCAAGGAGGGGCGGGGGAAAAAGAGAGATTGAGATCCGTGCGCCGCTCTGAGGTTTGTTTTGATCGGCCCTCGCACTGCCTTTCTTTCCTTGCAGGGGATGGAGGAACCGAGGCAGAAACCGGGAGGAGACAAAATCCCCCGTCCTTCGCCCGGAAGTCTCTCCACCATCTCCCCTTTTCCTCCCCCCACTCCTCCTCCTCCCCCTCCCCAGGTTCCCCCTCCTTCCTTGGCAAAATCCTAGGGACACACATTGAACGCAGCCAACAGACAGAGAGCGAGAAGAAAAAAGAGGGGTGGGAGAAAGAGGGAAAAGGGGGAAGCCGAGCTACGCTTACCGAATCTCAACACATGCGTGGTTCCTTGGGAATATCCAATCCACAGTAAGCAAAACAGGAGCCGAAGGGTGCCTCTGAAGACTGGATGGCTTAGAATCGGGGAAATAATCTTCATGGTGTTCCCTCTGCACACCAGCGCGCCGGATTGGTGTGTGTTTGGGTTTGTGTTTTCTCCTCGCGGGCGGGCAGGCGGGCGGGCTCCCCTTTTCTCCCAACGACAGGGCTTGGCGGGCAGGCGGGACTAGGTCGGGGGGTGGTGTGTTGTTATTGTTCGAGTATTATTGTTATTAATCGGGGAGGGTGTCTATGGTGACCCCCCGGGCTCCGAGGTGAGGCGAAGCGCTTGGGAGTGCTGGGGGCCGGCCAGGCGATCACGGCATGGTCAGGCCGAAGGGAGATCCGCCACTGCCGCCACGGCCGCCGCGCTCCTGCTTCCCAAAGCCATTAGCAATCCCGGCATGATCTTCCTTCACTGCGCCAAGGAGCAACCTTCGACTGCAAGGAATGGTGGGACATCCATGGTAGTCGAGAGGGAGGAGGAGGAGGAGGAAGCGATAGAGGAGGAGGAGGAGGAAGAGAAGGAGGAGGAGGAGGAGGAGGAGGTGTCAGTGGAGGGAGAATCCTGGAGAAATCCAAACAGACGCACGCCAGCCGGCCGAACCTAGCAAGGAAAGGGAAGCCGGGAGAGAGAAGAGACAGAAGAGAAAAAGGGTGAGGGGAGAAATCAATAAAGCATCCGAGCTGGTGAGAGAGAGAAAGCGAGGCGGGAGCCTTTTTGGTCTCTCATTCATCCCCCCCTTTCCGTTGGGCCCCCCCTTTCTTCCTTCCTTCCTTCCTTCCTACTGCACTGCTGCACGGCTCCTGACGCGCAGCCAAAAGGAAGCGTCAGGAAGCCAGACAGACCCTTCTCCGGGTCTTGAGGCTGCCAAGGAGACAACCAGCCTTGCCTCGGGGCTCTTACGCAACCCAAGCGCCAAACCCCGGTTCCTCACAATCGCCTACTTAGAATTCATCCTCATTCTAAAGGCGAGAAAGCCAGGCCAAGCAAAGAGGGACCACGGCGTGCCCAGCACTGGTCTTCTGGCCAACGGAAAGGGCCTAGGGGGCTACGTGGTCTCAAGATCTCTCACACACACTTTGAGCCGAAGTAGCTGGAAAGACTTGGCTTCGGGGTGGAAG
The DNA here is from genome assembly GCF_035594765.1 of Anolis carolinensis. NCBI lineage: Eukaryota > Metazoa > Chordata > Lepidosauria > Squamata > Anolidae > Anolis > Anolis carolinensis. The sequence continues at coordinate 106,328,591 of NC_085841.1, forward strand.
CCAATGGCATTGGTTTCCGTCTGTGGCCCCTTGGAAGACATACTCGGTCCCCCAAGATCAAAGTCCTCTTGCGGACAACGCATTCGTCTCCAATGTCCCCCTCCCCCACCCCGTCACCCGCCCAATTGACTTTCCACACGGCCAGTTTCAGTCCGAAGTCATGGGTGGGCTTCCCTACCAGCAACTAGGTCCCCTCTTAGCGGGACCCTTTATCGCTGCGTTACACTGGCTGGAAATTTACGGGTGGGACATGGAGGGTGAGAAGGTAGCTCTGTCGCCAAGAGTTACGCAACTGAACCTGGGCAGAACAGCCACCCCAAAGACTTCCCCACTTCCTCTCCTCTGTCTTCGGGCGTCCTCCTGCCCTTCCTTCCTCGCTGGAGGCGCTTATGCTCCCTTTGTTGGGCCTCATCCCTGAACTGTACAAGTTTCTTATGTCATCAAGTCTCCAGACCTCAATGAGTATCTAGGCTAGAAATAGGATTAGGATGAGGAATTGCTCCCCCCCCTCCCACATTCCTATGCATGCTTTCCCAGAAAGGGCTTTGTCTTTCCTCCTCCTGCTAGCCACTTTCTCTCTCCCCCCCCCCCCCCCAATGATATAGCAATGGAATTCTGTGAGGCAGAATTTTTTTTTTTAGTATTATCCCCCCTAGCTGGCCATGTGGCTATTCGCCATTGAGTTCTGCCTTTTCTTCCTTCCAGTAAGGACACATTTTGCCTCTCTCTAAGCAAAATGTAGCTGCATGGACCGTTTATTTATTTATTTATTTTTCTCTTTCTTAGAAGATGAGATTTAGTAAGTTAGTTATCTCCAAGACCCTTTCTATCAATAATGTATTCCTTTTACTTTAATAAATATTTTTGAACCTAAAGTTCTGACTCTGCAATCCTAAACCATCCTGAGGAATGCAAGCTTATCCTGGCTCACCAAACTTAAGTTTTTGCTGGTTATGAAGTTTGCTTCTGGTACTCTGCTATATTGATGGTGGAATCACCCCAACTGAGGATTATTTTGAGCCTAACAGCTCAGATTCCCCAACAAAAAACTCACTGCCGCCTAGGAGGCACTGGGCATAAGTCCAGATCATTTTTCACAGCCACTGACTTCCAAATGCCCTGTTTCCAAAATCCTGACTCTTAAAGTAAGTCGCCTGTAACTCGAACTTCTGTTTTAAAGCTTTTCTCCAACTGTTTACTCTCGAGTAAACAGTAACACAATAAAAAGTGTTCCACCAACACCAGTGCTATGTCACTTGAAGCCTTTGCTGAAACAGAAGATCACTTCCATCCCTTCTATGCACATTTACTTGGAAGGAAGTCCCACTAAGTTTAGTAGCAGAAGACTGGTCTGCCCAGAAACCTCTGTTTCCAGCTCTTTCCCCCTCTTTCCTCATCTGTCCCCCTCACACTGCACCCAGAGTATAGGTTTAGTCATAGGTGTCACGGTTTCCTATGATTTTCCCCCTTTTCTCTTTTACAAAAGAAGGACGAGGAAGCAAAACGGGGATTTGCGCCTTTGAGGAGGAGAACAATCCTCTTGTGTAGTCTGAAAGCAAAGTCCTCCGTGAAATCTATTACAGTATTGATAGGGCAGAAAGATAATTCCCATTATCGCCACGTGAAAATGAATGGAGATTAATCTGCTGTCTGGAAACTCTCCCCGCTTCAATACAGAGGAAAATCTGAATGGCAGGCGTTCTATAAATCAAGGCAGGAGTGTAAATGGATCATACATCTGTACCGACATTGCGATTGTCAAAAGTAGCATAGATCCAAATGTAGACGAACATATAAAATCTGCTTCTTAATATCCTGTTCTGTTCATCCATTCACTACCTGGACTTATGAAGGGGACTGCAACCTCCATGTATCTGTTTTAATTTCCACACATCTGCGGTCAGAACTGTTCAAAACTTGTTATCTCAAAAGAAAATCAGAGTAACTTTCTATTATGACAAGTACTAATATCTTCTTGCAGGGGTTTACTTCAAAATGCGACGAACTGAAATTTCCCTACTATTGAGGGATTACTGGACATCCCTGAGATTTCTTTTTTTTTCTTCTTCTCCCCTTCAAACCCTCTGAAACCTAACCGCGGTGTCAAAACTAAGTATCATGAATTGCTCCTTCTGCAGTCTAGCAGGCAATTCAATCAAATGATCTGACTATTGGAGTACTTCAGAGAGAGAAAGGTGGGGGAGAAGGAATACCTAAGGCTGAAAACAAGGATATCTAGCGACTCCTTCAGTACGCAGCTGGAATATTTCCGAGGCGAAGGAGCAGCTTGAAATAGTCTCTTTCTCCTCTCTCTGAGTCTTTCTTGTTTGCTTCCCTTGGATCAAGATCAAGTGAGCGAAGGAAGGTGAACTCTCTTCGGAGCTATTAAGAAGCACCCTAATATGTTGTCGAAGGCTTTCATGGCCGGGATCACAGGGTTGTTGTGTGTTTTCTGGGCTGTATGGCCATGTTCCAGAAGCATTCTCTCCTGACGTTTCACCCACATCATGCCTGCCAGCACCCAGCACCCTAACATTTCAGAGCAAAGGTATCACACAGAGCAGGGGCCCATGGATAATGATACTGAACACGATGCAGGTTGAGTATTACAATCTGCATTGTTCAAAAGCTGGGTAGCATACATTTCTTCGTATCCTTTGGGGAAAGGGGCTAGTTTTGGAGGTAAGCGGATGAGGCTTTAAAAAACAAAACAAAAACACACACACTTCCCCTCTCTCCAGATCTGAAGTTTAAGAGGTTCACTCCATTCCTACCCAACAAATCAAACACTGGAAGAAGACCTGGCAGGTTTGATGTATTCTGCAATGTCCTACGCTACTAATCCTTGCCAACAAGCAAGAAACTATCACCAGGGACAGCGACTGAACTTGTCCTGCGGAAATGTAGGCGAGCTTAAGGGGCTTTCTCCTTTTCAGCACCAAGGAGAGCACCACTTCTTCCAACAAGCTTGATGCTACATATATTATCTTTTCATATAGGATCTATTCATATATGATACACCAAAGGATATCCTAAAACACATACAAGCATGTACAAAACACAATCACACTCCCCAGATTTTATTCTAAATATCGACTCTGAGACACAGTCACCACTCTCTGCCATAGTTTATCATAGGCTGCTTTGATTGCCTTCCTCTTATATAACTAACTCCCTTCCTTTCACTAGGGTACAGAAAATATTTTCTCTCCCCGCTCCAAAACCCTGGCTCCTCCGTCCAGATCTATATTGCCATGCATGTCTTTTACAGCCACTAAATATTTAGGATGTAGAGGTGAAAAAAAATTCAACGGATCCCATTAAGTGCACAATCCACATTTCATTAACCTTAATGCCTAAATGGCTGGCTGATTGTAATGGTGCTAATCGCTCCCAGAGGATATAGCTTTTCCCCCTTGAAAATTAGAATTCATTTTTGACCTTAGAAACTACCATCTCAGTTGTTAGTTTTGCCATCTGTTAAGAAAAGCTGCAGTTGGCATTTTGATCCTCTTCTCCCCATCTTTATTAATAAACCATATTATCAGGATGTGTGTCCTTTTCCAAAAGAGAAAAAGCAGAAGCACTCACAATTATCCCCTGGCATTTTTTCTCATCATAGTGTGAAAGTTTTTTTTAAAAAAAATCTTTTCTTTTTATGGCATTTAGGTTGAAGGAATTAGGAAATGAGGTCTTCTCAGCTAAGGCTGGCCTAGTCTACCCTCTCCTTTTCCTCCAAACCGACTCAGCTCCTACTCGCCCTTTGCCACCAGTGAATTGCGAGGCGGAGGGGGGTGGGAGAAGCTTTAAATACCCAATTTCCTGTTGTGCCTCTTGATTTACCCTTCCTCTTCGCCATAGGCAGCCTGGGAGGAACATCTTCTCCCTGCCCAAGGTCACAGAGCAGGTGAAGTGGAAATGAAAATGCATATATCAAGCGCAGAAAGCTGGACTGCGATGAGCATGAAAAACAAAAATACCTGAAGTTGAGATTTTTTTATTGAAAACGTGGTTTTTATGCCCCCTTCTTGTTGCAATATTGCCGAATATCAATGGAGATCGTCGCTGAAGAGCCCTTTGCCTGCCATCACTTCTTATACTCCTAGAAACAAGAACTCATCGGGTGTATTTTTTGTTGGAGATATAGATACAGTTGCCATAATATTTCTGCATCCACATTTCCAATTAAGGAAAAATCTGAGGAAGTTGTTCAGATACCATAAGGCCCAGAGAGCCAGTTTAGTGTAGTAGTTAGATTAAAATATGGAACCTCGACTACACCATGGCAACCTACTGGGTGACCTTGGGTAAGTCACCTTCTCTCAGCCTCAGAGAAAGGCCAGGACAAACCTCCTCTGGGCAAATCTGTCCATGATAGGGTTTCCTGGAGTGAGTCGGAAGCTGCTGAAGGGGTACAACAACAAATCACAAATCCCAGCTTTGGCTCCATCTGATTTCATTCCCTATCTGTCACATTCCAGCAGAAATAGGCGGAAGAAGCACCTTCCTATCCCTATTTTGACCTCAGGTAGTCCATAAATTTAGATCCTGCCCTTTACAAATGCAGTAACTTGACCTCCACCTCCAACTAACTAAATCTATTAGCTTCCCCCCCCCCCCCCGTACCTACACTGTGCTTCTCCCAGTCATGACGTTGTGAAGACAGGGTTACTGTGAGTTTTCCAGCCTGTATGGCCATGTTCCAGAAGCATTCTCTCCTGACGTTTCGCCCACATCTATACAGGCATCCTCAGAGGTTGTGAGGTTTTTGGAAACTAGTCAAGTGGGGTTTATATATCTGTGGAATGTCCAGGGTGGGTGAAAGAACTCTTGTCTGTTTGAGGCAAGTGTGAATGTTGCAATTGATCACCTTGATTAGCATTGAATAGCCTTGCAGCTTCAAAGCTTGGCTGCTTCCTGCCTAGGGGAATCCTTTGTTGGGAGGTGATTAGCTAGCCCTGAAGACATCTTGGGAGGGTTCCTTTGCCAATCTCTGACCCAGTATTTCCTTCGTGTGCTGTGTGTGTGGAAAATATGGGTGGGTATTTCTTCCAGCTTTAATGCACTAAGCTTGGCCTACATACAGGCATCATTTCCGAGAGTACTCAACGGAAGACTGACACTCGAAGAAATGCTTCAAAACACTCATCCACACATCTCAGCCCACTTCTTCTCCCCCTCCCCACTAAAAGCTGGCCAAGCCATAGGTTCCCCTTCCCGACCCACAGTCTCGCCTCCGTGGCGCCTATGATTAATGGCATTTTAAGATGGTAATTAATTTTTCTGCTGCCCCAGAGACGTGCATCCTAATTAAGAAGCCGAGGAGATGATAGATTTACTTGTTCAGCCACTTTTTGGACTCCACGGAGGAGCACTTCTGAGCAGGTTTTTTTTTTAAAGAGCAGCCAACGCAAACATTTATGATGTGATCTATATATCACTCCCACCCACCTGCCACCTAGTCTTGGGGAGATGTGAACATATATATGTGTGTGTGTGTGTATACACACACACATTCACATCCCCAAGACTAGAAAAAGAGAGAGAGAATTTTCTTCTGTGTGTGCACATATATGCTTATATGTATGGATAGTATATATAGAGAGAGATAAGGGGAGAGGGAATTTTCCAATAGTATGTGTGTGTGTATATATACATACATAGAGGAAAATTCTCTCTCTCTCTCTCTCTCTCTCTCTCTCTCTCTCTCTCTCTCTCTCTCAGCACATATATATGGCGTATTTACCGATATAGAGAAAGAGGGGGAGGAGGGAGAGTGTTGATACTGATATGTAGATATAGACATATAAACAGACGGGCGCTCAGACTTCTCTGCGACCCACATTTCCTGAAGTTTTTTGCGGATTTACAACACGTTTTTTCCCCGGGCTTTCCCTTCGTCCCTATATTCTATACTAGACGTAGAAACGCGGATAGACGGATGGCAACAGAAAGTCGTTCTGTCCTCCCTTAGGTCTTAAGACTGAACCCAGTCCAATACAACAGGCTTTGTGTGGTCGAAGGCTTTCATAGCCGGAATCACTGGGCTGCTGTGAGTTTTCCGTGCCTCTTGCCTCAAGCAGACAAGAGTCCTTTCTCCCACCCTGGACCTTCCACAGATATATAAACCCCTCTTGCCTAGTTTTCAACAGACCTCACATCTCTGAGAATGCTTGCCATAGTTGTGGGCGAAACGTTAGGAGAGAATGCTTCTGGATCATAGTCAGAAAACTCACCCCAACCCACAATAGGCTTTGCTGCGTTGTCTTCCCATTTCCTTAACAATGTCGAGTGGAGACTATAACTTGAAAGGGGCACCCCCGTCGTCATAAATCACTCCAACCGGATGCTCGGTGCTGAAAGCCAAGGCATTCATCTAGATCGGCTTGGCCTCCGCGGAGTGCGCACCAACCAGAGTGTCTGGATGGAAGCCGACCGCGTCCCGTTGGTTTCAGTCCAAAGACTTGGGTGCGTTGGGCGGGCGGGGACTTGGGCTGCCTGGGCTTTGGAAGGAGAGACGGCATCGCACCCCGCGTTTCTCAAGGGGACCCCAAAGAAGCCAAGGCTTCCCTCGAGCGGCTCAAGCAAGAGCCCCGAGGCAAGAGGCATAGAAGCGGGACGGGAGCTTCGAGTGAGCAGGCCAGGCCACACCTGGAATACTGTGTCCAATTCTGGGCACCGCAATTGAAGGGAGATGTTGACAAGCTGGAAAGCGTCCAGAGAAGGGCGATCCAAATGATCAAGGGTCTGGAGAACAAGCCCTATGATGAGTGGCTTAAAGAGCTGGGCATGTTTAGCCTGCAGAAGACAAGGCTGAGAGGAGACATAATGAGGGCCTTGTATCAAGATGCGAGGGGAAGTCACAGGGAGGAGGGAGCGAGCTTGTTTTCTGCTGCCCTGGAGACCAGGACGCGGAACAATAGCTTCAAACTACAGGAAAGGAGATTCCACCTGAACATCAGGAAGAACTTCCTCACTGTGAGAGCTGTTCAGCAATGGAACTCTCTGCCCCGGAGTGTGGTGGAGGCTCCTTCTCCGGAGGCATTTAAGGAGAGGCTGGATGGCCATCTGTCAGGGGTGCTTTGAATGCGATTTTCCTGCTTTTTGGCAGGGGGTTGGACTGTGGGGTCTCTTTCAATTCTATGGTTCTATAAACCAAGGCGAACGGCTCAAGCAAAAGCTCCGAGGCAAGAGGCACAGAAGGGGGGACGGGGAGCTTCAAGTGGGCAAGCTCTCCCTCTCTCTCGCTCTCTCTTCCTCTCTCTGTCTTTCTCTCTCTCTCTCTCTCTGACACACGGTTGCTATGGAGAAGAAAGCTTTTGGAGTACAGAGGGCAGGGAAACCGAGCAGGAGAAGACCTCCAGGCTCTCATCCTGTTGGAAAACCTCCACCTCTCCGGAAAAACCCGAACCCCGTCCTTCGCTGAGAGCTTGCTTCGGCTCGTTTTTGGAAGGGCGGGCAACGGGTGGGGATGGCACCTGCTCACCAGCCACGGAGCCGACTGCTGGAAGAGGGAGAAAGGGGGACGATCCAAAGTTCTGCCTCAACCAGGTTGACTTGAAAAGTAGTCTTACCCGTTTCAGGTAAACTTCTTTCCAACTCCCAAGGAAGTGAGCCCTGGCATTTGACACAGAGAGGGAGCGAAAGAGGGAGCGAAAGGGAGAGCGCTGCAGGAAGGGACATCGGGGCGTCCTCGGGAGGAGTTGGGGACTCCCTTTCTTTCGGTAGCCTTCCTCGCTTTCTTGAAGGCACCTGGGCAGCGCCTTTCCCCTTCCCTGCAAAGTGTCCGCAGCGCCCATCCAGCCCGATGTTTGTGGGGACACCCTACCCCACCCTACTCCTCCCTCCTTCTCCCAGTTTCCTGCCAGTTGTGGGTCTCTGCCTTTGGATGGCGGAGGGACTGGCTCCCTTACCTTCCCTTGCTGCCCGGTCCGCTGCTCCGGCGGCTCTGTTTTCCCTTCCCTGTCCCTGCGCTTCTCCGCCGGATAGGGCTCCGTCGGGGGCGAGGGAGGAGGAGGAGGAGGAGGAGGAGGAAGAGGAGGCGAGGCGCGCGGAGCTCAGTGGCCAAGGCGCTCCAGAGCGAGAGAGAGCGAGCGCGGGAGAGAGAGAGCGAGAGAGACACGCCTCCTGCCGAGAGCTTTAAAGGCGCCGCGCCGCTTTTCCCCTCGCCTCGGCCCTCGGAATTCGGCCACCCGGAGGCCGTCCAGCCAGCCCCACCTCAGGCAGAGAGAGAGAGAGAGAGAGAGAGCGCCTCTCTGCTTCTTTGATGCTTCTCTTTCCCTCTTTAGTAACTTCTCTCCTACCGGTAGAAGGTCCCTGAGACCCACTTGGGGCTCGATCCGCCAGTCACTCTTCTCGCATTTTGCCTCTTCCCCATCCCTAAACCCAGCCCGAGGAGAGATACGAAGCAATGGGAGATGGCATCGCTAGGCATGGGCAGAGCGCGCTCTCCTCACCAGAGGTAGCCAGCAGGTATCAGAGGTTCCCGAGGGGACACCCGGATGTTTGACCATCCTGTGGGAGGCTTCTCTCATGTTCCCGCATGGGGGAGCTGGAGCTGACAGACGGGAGCTCACCCGCTCTCCCCGGATTCGAACCGTAGACCTGTCGGTCAGCAATCCTGCCGGCATAAGGGTTTAACCCATTGCGCCACCGGGCGCTCCTTATCGTTGGGGCTGAGGAGGACTGAGGGACAAGAACTTGAGATGGAAGGGGAAGACAACTGGCACTCTGCGCAATGATTTGATTTGATTTGATTGTGCACCCTGCTTGAATGAAGGGGCCCCAACTTGGGCCTGATCTTTCTTCTTGCCAACCCCTCCCAGTTAGGCAGGCTACGCCGTAGACCTGCAACGGGTTTCCCCGCCCTCCCTAGTCAAACGAAAAGCGAATCCGGGTTGGCTTTTGGCCTGGGGTGACGGCTAGACTGAAAGCCCCTCTTTCCCGCAGGTGAAAGGGATGCGAAATCTGAGGGAGGGTACATAGGAATAGGATAAGGTAAAGGTAAAGGTTTCCCCTGACGTTAAGTCCAGTCGTGTCCGACTCTGGGGGTTGGTGCTCATCTCCATGTCTAAGCCGAAGAACCGGCGTTGTCCGTAGACACCTCCAAGGTCATGTGGCCGGCATGACTGCATGGAACGCCGTTACATGGATACAGACGTCTTAATTCGACCTGTATTTCCTGAGCTATTTAGGTGGGCTTAGGTGGCGGCAAGTAAGAGACTTGCCAAGAGGCACAGGAAAGATCTCGGGATTCCTTAGCCAAGTGGGAAAGATCCCTCTCCTTTGCCTCTCTTTCCTGCGACAACCAAGCTCACTCTGCCCATCGCATCAAGATCCGAAGGAACTGCGGCTGCGAAGCGGCTAACTCCAGCCTTTCACCAACGCATGTGCAGAGCGCCCTCCCTTTGCCCAACTGCCTAAGAATCAATGCGACTTCGTGAAGGGAGAGTGGATAAAATGGTTTGGACGAAATGACCCGTCTAGATGCCTTCTCTGTTCCCTCTCCCGACTTGAGAAGTCTGTCTGCCTTTTCTCAAGCAGGAGACGTCGGGGCTTCCCTCTCTGCCGCACAAAGGCAGGTCTATTAGCTCTAATGGGCGGGCAATGCCCATCCAGGGTTCCCTAAGCCAAGCGCGTTTTTTCTCTTTCCTTCTTCCTGATTGGTCAAAGAAGAAGAGCCCGCCTCCAAATATCAGAGGGACTCTTCCTCCCTTCCAGGTGAGACACAGCCAAGCTGGCTACTGGATGGGCTTTTCACTCCCCTCTTGTCCAAGAACGAGGTTCCTTTCCTCTCCAAACCTGTGCGACCTGAGGGTGGCCCCAGGGAGTAGCTGCTGCTTCTTCTTCTTCTTCTTCTTCTTCTTCTTCTTCTTCTTATTATTATTATTATTATTATTATTATTATTATTATTATTATTACGTTTCTTTCTAATGGAAAGGAGGCAAAGCTACGGTTCCCTGGCACCCCAGACTCCTCCTGCAGTCTCTGAAAAGGCTCCTCTGTGTGCCTGAAGCTAACAGCAGCCTTGTTGTACGGAGTCCCTCAATAGTCAATGAAGCCCTTGTGAGTTGAGAAGCCCCTGAGCTGGGCTGTGATTTGCAGCTTAATCCCAAAGGGCCAGGCAGTCAGGACAGTTCCTTTGGGAAGAAGGAGGACCACAGTGTCTCCACACAGCTTTAAAGTCAGGATTTCGAGGGCCCTTCTTTTGCCAGGAGTGTTAACATGTCCCCTTCATGTCAACTGTAGAGGGTCCTGGTGAGAGACAGCATTGTGGTGGCGAAAGTGGCCCTTTTACACATTACCACCCACCTCTGCCTCCTATTGTGTGCAGTAGAGGCAAAGGGTCTTATGGAAAATTTTGCTGTGGTGTGTCTTCAAGTCGCTCCTGACTAATGGCAACCCTAAGATCTGCCTAACATGGGGGTTTCTTGGCAAGATTTCTTCAGGGGGAGATGTCTGTAGTCTGAGGTTGAGAGTGTGTGACTTAAGTATGGTCACCCAGCAGGTGAGAGTTCAAAAGTGGCAAGCTAAAACTTGGAATCACACTCAGTGTGAAAAACCCTCCCCTGGGCACACAGAAGACTGGGAGACTTGGAAGACGCAGAACAAACGCTCTGGCAAAAAATGCAAAGCCAGTCTTAAGAAATGGGGCTACAAAGTGGAGTTTGTCAGAAATATTAAAAATTAACTAGGTATTTTTAATTACAGAAATGTGAGTCAAGCACTGAAAGGGTTAAATAAGCTAGCATTGCCCCAGGAGAGTGACCTGCTGAGGTGTGTGAGAGAAGCCCTCCTGTGTGAAGCTCTAGTGTGAAGGCAGCTGTGTGAAACTCCTGTGTAAGTTCATTGTGAGAGGAGGCTCTGTGAGAGTGAAGCTGGTTATCTCCCTAAGAAAGAAGCTGGTTATCTCCATAAGAAAGAAGCCCAGCGTGGAAGCAAAGAAGGAAGTATAAAGAACTTTATTTGTGTTATGGAAACCTTGTTTCAGTAAATAGTACAACCATATTATTTTGCAATAAAGAAAACCTCCCAAGGAAGATGTAACATTGGTCTGTGTGTTTTTGTTCTGTTTATCACTTTTGGCTATTGGTGCTGGGTTATGCTATTGCTACTAAGTTACTCTGCTATACATTTATGGGAAGGGTCTTTTGTTAATAAGTCCACTCGCCCAACAGAGTCCGCGACATGAGAGTATAGAGAAAAGCAAATCACCGACCACCTACTACAATGCAGTCTGAGCCTGCCATGTGCACAATGCAGGACCTTCTTACAGCAACACCAGAGGCACTCCAAGTGGCCAGTTTCTGGTCAAAGGACATTTAGTATAATGCCAAGTTTTTAACTTTCTTTGTGGTTTTTCTTACACATTATAATCGCATTTTCAATTCGCTCTGACATGATAATAAAAATACCCAGCAGGGATTTCAATCCAGAGTTCTTGACCAAAACACAAATCAGTACATCTTGCTAGGCTTTCTTAACAAAATTTCTTCAAACCGAGTTGGCTATCGTCTTTCCTAAAAGGACTGAGAGAATGTGCCTTTCTAAGGTCATCACCTAGGAGGGATTTGAACCTTGATCTACCAGAGTCTTAGTCCAGATTTCAAACCACTACACTATATTGACTGTTGGGGAAGTAATTTTGGGTGGGGATTGCTGGGACATTTGCTTTCCTTTCCAATATCCTATCAACAGCTTGACTTGAATGACAGGCCTCCAGGGGTCCATCTAAACTAAAGAATTAATATACTTCGACATCACTTTAATTACTATGGTCTAATACTATGGAATCATCAGGCTGTATTTTTACAAGATCTTTAGCCTTCTCTGTCAAAGAGTGCTGATGTCCCACCACACTACAACTCCCAGGATTCTAATCTTGATCCATAGAAATTAAAGTGGTATCAAACTGCATTTCTTCTATGGTGTGTAGATGCATACCAAGTCACATTATCATGGTGCTAAATTCTGTTAGTCCTCCCCTGGTTTAATAGTTACTAAAATAGATGCTGTTACTTCTTATCTGACTTTACTTGTTCACTTTCTCTATTAGTATGAAATAAGGCCAGGACTCTGTGGCTTTGGGACCCTCCCAGTTGTTAGATCTGACAACATGCTGATTCTCTATGGACCTCTTTAGTTGCAGTAGCAGGAACAGAGACTTGTAACTAGAAATTGCTTGCATAGTTTTCCAGTGTGGAATATTGCACCACTGCAAAGCATCCCAAGTCCCCCACTAATAGTTCAGATGTGGTACTGGCTAGCAGGGCCGTAGCCAGAAAAAAAATTCGGGAGGGATTTGAAAATTTCGGGGGGGGGGGGGGGGTTGAACCCCTAGACACCCCCCCCCCCCCCCCGGCTACAGACCTGTCAATATCTGCTTGAGATAGTGCCTGGAGGGACTCTTAATTTTTTGCATCTCATAGACTTAGCATGGGGATTTGGTTAACCAGTTAAAATTCATGAGTAAACTAGGGTTTTTTTTAACCTGAAAAATTTGGGGGTGGGGTGAACCCCTACCCCCCCCCCCCCCCGGGCTACAGGCCTGCTGGCTAGAGTTAACTTTGTTATGGAACAAAATGACTTCTGTCCATAGCATCTTTGACTAGCACCATCCTCCCCCTGTGCAAAATCCCATGGTTCACAATCATATGCTAACACTCAGATATCAAATAGCCTTACTTCCATCTGAATTTCACACTAAGATACAGTTTACTAAGTAGAAACCGGTTTATTGGAAAGGATAATAAATGATGCAATATAAATTATTCCATCTCCCTCTTTTATGTTGATTTTAAAAACATTAACATTGCTATTCATTTCATTCAGAATGTGAAAGAATTAAGGAATCTAGTGGGCTGAATAATTTACTTTCAGTGACCTAAAGGGATTAACACTTACGATGAGCAACTAAAGGGCATTCCATACTAGGATAATTTAAATTTCCCATACCCATAATAGACTAGAAATCCATGTTTCCCTTTTTGTTGCATGGAACAGCCTTTGTATCTTTACTTTCCCCTTGCCTCGTGTGAGCTATTAATGCAGCCTCAGAAACTTGGATTCTGCTACAGGATTGAAACGGAAACAGGATTCCTTCTGAGGAGTTCTTATTTCTCCACCTCCTCAGGCTTCAAATTCTGAAGAGACTGTATGTATTTTAAGAGGAAAAGAACAGTAAATTGAAAAATTACCCCAAATCATTTTAATCTAGGTGTTTGTAAAGTCAGAAATGAATTTATAACTGTATATTACAAATTATAAACAGGGAGCCTTTGGTTATCTGCTGGGATATTGTTCCAGAGCCACCCACACTCACTGTGAATATTAAAATACATAGTGCTGAAGACTCATTATATACATTTACTTAGAAAAATAGTGTCTCTTATATAAATGACAAAAGCTTGCAGGGTCTTGAGAGAAGTCTGGGGGTCCCCTGGGTAATGTCTCTATAGAAGGCCAATTCTCTCACACTAGAAGCAAATTGCAGTATGTTCTCAAGTTGCTTCTACACAATAAAAATAATCTGTGGATATGGAGGACTAAATTTATCATCTGTATTTTAGCTCCCTTCTTAGTCATAGAGTGGACTCGTTGAAATCAATATGACTACCCGACTATGAACCAGGGATACATATGGGTCTGTTTTTATGATGACTCAGCCTGATTTCAAGCTTTGCTTGAAGAAACTATCTCGGTTTTAATTGTTATACATAGAGACCATTCAGAGCAATTCAGGCTTTAAAACTCTGGACTGATTGTTTCAGATTTTTAAGGAGTGAGGCAGATTTGAAGGGGGATTAATCAAAAATCTGGACCCAAGGCTGGTCATCGAAAGTTAACTTCCTAAATTAAACATTAAATATTTCTGTGGTATTTTCAAATCAGCACATACTGACAATGATAGGTAGGTCTCAATCGTATACTTGGGACCCGAAGTATTTTGAATATCAGATATTTTCAAATATTGGAATACCCATGTTTGTATATAGATAATGGAGATGGGACCCAAGTCTGCACAAAAAATTAATTTGATCCATATGTTTTATACATATATGTTTTATACACTGAAAGCAATTTTATACAAGTTTGTGTACATTGAAATATCACAAAGCAAAAGCGTCAATGTCGCAGCCATCTATATGGACAGTCTCAGATTTCTGAATATTTAGGGATATTCAATCTATATAATATTTCATAGATTATTTAGTAAAGTACAGCTTTTACAAATGGAAGTTGTAATGGATCATAGAAAAATATATTACTTATATCAGTGCTCCACATTCTGGAGAAAAAGGATGTAAGTGGGAACTGTACTAGTAAAGAAGGCAATTGGGAAGCATATGGTGGCAGTTTCCTTAACAAGAACATTTAGAAGGACAAAATCTTGGTCTAGATTGAATGTGGGTCTCCTCATTCATGAGCAGCCCCAATATTCCAGTGCAACGGGAATAAGATTGAAATTTTGGAAAGTCTTATAAAATTTATTTTCACATTCCCTTCAGTCCAAGAACCATCACTTTTAGAAATTAGGCTAAGTTTGGTTTCTAGGGGCCTCTAGTTTTGCTTAGTTATAGAAGATTTCAGGGATTTTGCTGCTACCATGCTATCTTAGATTAAAGATGTATTTAATTGAAACATCTGTTCTTAAAACACTCAATCATTTGCCCATGGGAAGACCTCCACAGGTCTTGAGGGCAACTCTGTCTTCGTATTCCTTCCATAATTACCCCTTTTCATGCTGAGTAGACATGTAGTCCAATATTTAGAAGGTCCCAAACTCCCTTCCTCCTCATTCCATATTAGAGAGAACCACCTTCTGAGGACTCAGCTTGCCAGATGATGTAAGGGATGGGATTCCTTTAATGGTTGAGCAGAAGGGGAAATTCAACAGATGTTGCTTAGATGACTAGCAGCACCTGCTTAACATTCTTCTTTGATTGGACTATTACAGATATAGAAGCCCCATCCCTTATTTCATCTGTAAATCCTACTGAGGACCCAAATTTTATGGAGTAACAGAGCTATGAATGAACACACAAGAGAAAAGTCCTGGGTTGCCACCATCACCATTCTGCAGCTCAGAAAAAGAGCCTGGAAACTGCTCCTAATGGTCTTTTCTTATTTCTTGCCAAAACTATAAGGGGGGGGGGGGATTAATAGAATATAAGCTCCTGTTAGTAAAAAAAGAAAAAAAATATTTTCCAGTGTAAGGTTTTTTTCAGGATTTAATTTAATAAATGGATTGAATAGAGATTAAAAAGCTACTCATTTGTGAGACAATGCCAAGCAGAGCAGACAATCTGAATCTAGAATGGGAAAGTGCATTTCTAATAATAGGCAAACCGAATAAAGAATTTTCCTCTTTAATTTGCTTCTGATTCATGTTTCTTCCTTTTTTTCAATTAACTTCTGTAATAAATAATATTAAAATACAACCAATTTCCCAAGTTATAGCTTTAATTCTGCCTGTTTTCCCCCCTACATATTTGTGTTGGGCGTGTGACAATTTCAACACATCAGTGTACAACATATTCTTTATATATCAAATAAACATTTATGTTACAATCTCTCCTGACTTTGTAGATTATCTCTTTGGTCTTGTCTACACTAGTGAAAATTCCTGGGCACACTTCGAATGGAAGGCTGTTTGGCCTTATGACCCATTGCTACTTAAAATTAATGACCCTGGGGATTTGTTTATTTTGTTTAGACTGACTTTGCTCCACTTCAGGCAATGTTGGGGGATACTTTGAAGTTAGATGGAAAATGGAGCCCCCTTTAGTGCAGTGAGTTAAACCCTTGTGCTGGTAGGACTGCTGACTTGAAGATTAGGTTGCTGACCTGAAGGTTGCTGGTTTGAATCCAACCCAGGGAGAGCACAGATGAGCTCCCTCTATCAGCTCTGTCTCCATGCAGGGACATGAGAGAAGCCTCCCACAAGGATAGTAAAAACATCAAAAAAAATCTAGGAGTCCCCTGGGCAACATCCTTGCAGATGGCTAATTCCCTCACACCAGAAACAACTAGCAATTTCTCAAGTTGTTCCTGACATGAAAAAAAAAGATGGAAAATCTGGAGTATCCCAGTTTCAGGGAAATCTGGACACCTACATCAGCTCCAATTCAGCCCAATCCACTGTCCAGGCTAGATACCAGAACCCTATCCCTGCACCATGATCCATCTCCATGTCTGTGTTGCCACCATCCCTACCTGGATGGAATTTCATTTAAGCTCCTGGCCACCAGGAGCAGTTCTGCTGACATCAGGACAAGGTGCTCAAGGAACCAGTATGAAAGAAAAGTGATCCCCCTCTTTCTACCTGATCACACAGATGCCTCACTTTGACATTAGTAGAGCTATTCCGGAAACCAGGCAATTTTCCTTCCTTCATCCTAGTCATGCAAGCAATGGTCCTGAATTCAGCACCTGACAGGTATCAACCCCCCCCCCCCTCAGCTCTCTTCATAAGACAAATAGTTTTAGTGATGCATACTTGAGCATAATTGCTTGAGCACAGTTTCATCTTATTGAAGAAAAGTATAAAAAAGAAAATAATACTATATCGTATGAGGAAAGCTGAAGCATCCCAAGCAGAGGGAGCTTTTATTGCACATGTTATGCTCTTATTGAACAGGAAGGGAGCGGGGAAGGGAAGGAAATGAGATCCCAGACAACAAAGGAAAGCTATGCCATGGAAGAAGAGAGTAGGTGTGCACAAACGCACAAACAAATGGGAAGTAACATGCCTAACGAGTGTCATGATGTCTAAGGACCACTCTACATTGTTCCTATATCCCAGGATTTGCTCCCAGATTATCTTCTTATCCAGAGGCGGTTCTACCACCAGGCAAACTAGGCATTTGCCTGTGGCGCCATGTTTTTGGGGGCGCCATCGAGGCACCTCCTATGTCCTGTGGCAGAAAGGAAGACAATATGGTTTTTGGGAAGCCTGTGAAGTAAGTATTGCTTATCTTACCTAACTTGGGTGAATTAATTTGATGCATACACACTTATTTAATTGAATGTTCAATTTCTACTGTTACTTTTTAATTTATGGAGCTTGTTTTAATTCATAGGTGAGCCACTTTTGGCCCCATTTATGAGAAAGAAGGATAATTGTTAAATAAGTCCTAGTACCTTCATTTATAAGTAGATTTTCCTGAGGATTAAAGTTTTAACACCTGTATGCAACTATTTAGTTTAGCAGAGATATAGAATCTACACTTTTTAATGGATATGCAAGGCAGAGATGGGAGTGATGGATGTCCATCACTCTGGAAAATGTCAGTTTGAGAAAATTAAGGGCTTTTCCTTAATCCCTCCTTATTATCAAACATTTTTGCTTATCCAACACTTTTATTTTTCAGTGATTGGTTTTTTTTTTTGAGGGGGTGGGGGCGCCAAAATTTCTGTTTGCCTACACTTGAAAATTACCTTGGACTGGCTCGGTTCTTATCCAAGATTATAAGGCAGTGGAGACTCATATAATCCAGTTCAAAGCAGATAACGTGGTATCAGATCCTGGAATATAAGGACTGTGTAGAGGTGCCCTAACTCCCAGTGTAATTCACCATGCAAAGGCTGCTAACTCCAACAAGAACTTAGAAAGTTACTTTTGAAAAGTAATTCAGCTCTGTTATTCATTATGGTGTATGACAATTATGCATTGTCCTTGTTCATTACTTTTCTATTACTCTAAGACCCCTTCAAATCTCAGAAATCCTAACAGCTGGTAAACTGGCTGGGATTTCTGGGAGTTGTAGGCCAAAAATATCTGGGACCCCAGGTTGATAACCACTGGATTACACTATAATAAAGTCATATTATAATTGTAACTTAATAAGGGATAACTTTACTCTTTTTGTACTGTACTGAAAGCAGTCACTAGACTTGTGCATTTGTATAAAATTACTTACAATTTCTGTTTGTTCCATTCATATGGCCCCCTTTCTGTTTCCGTCTGCTGCTTACGGAAATGGGTGCCCATACAAATGGGCTTTTCTATCTATGCCCCCCCCCAAAAAAAAAGATTTTTCAGGCCTTGGGCGGCAAAGCTCCAGGCCCTGCAAGCCAGGCCTATGAGCCATTGAGCACACGATAGCTTGTAGGCCTAGCTCACAGGGCCTGCAGTCGAGTGCTTGGTTGTATGTCCGGCAGGTAGAGCCTACAAACATTGAGCACTCAACACTTGACTGTAGGCCCTGCAAGCCGGGCCTAGGAGTTATTGAGCACTCAATGCTTGTAGGCCCTGCCTGCAGAGGGTCTACAGTCAAGCACTCGATGCTTGTAGGCCCGGCAGGCAGGGCAATGAACATCAAGCACCCAGCACTTGGCTGTAGGCCCTGCAAGGAAGGGCCTACATCCAAGCGCCGAAAATCAGCCGACCAAATGGCTAGCGTTCGTTTCACTGTTTCTTTTGTTTCTGTGAAGTTGTGCCATTCCATGCAATCCAAATGGACGGAACGGTACAAAACCACAAAAGAAACATGAAACAGAATTAGGGCCCTACTCTAGTAGGCGCATAGTCCAGGGATTGATGTTTATTCTTGTGTTGCTAAATATAAAACATTTACATGTATTTAAAGGATCTCAAAGTAACTATTTACTTTAAAGTAATGGCAGAGAAATTCATTTATTTACATGGTAACTATATTGTAATTATTTATAAAAAGAAGGCTTTGAACTCCAAGTGTTATGAACTGATTTTTTAAAAGCATGTTGTTGTTAACTGCCATGGACTTCCACTTATGTTGATCTTATGAATGAGAGATCTTTGAGGGCCATTCTACACTGCCATATAATCCAGAATATCAAGGCAGATAATCCACATGATTTTAAAACATTATGCTGTGTGTAATATCTGAACAGACTGACAGCTAGATATTATTTTGACAATGGTAATAGGACAGCATTCTCGGTGGACATAAAGGAAATCTATAGCATCTAACAGCCGTGTATATGCTATGTCCTTCAGCATTTGCCTCATGAGGTAGATGCCTCACCCTGCCTTCTGGTACAATCGGCCCTGGTTACAAGTCATAACATAAATCGTAATGTGAAATCTGTTATCTTAGCCATCAGCAAAGCCTACGTCCCATTGTTTTACACTCACATAAAAGCACAGCATGGGATGGAGGGGGGAGTGTCTTTCTGAAATCTTTAATCACAATTGTTCCCAAGAGAAAAACAATTCCAATTCAAACTGTGAATAAAAGCAATCTAAGGACATTGTGCCAAACAGTTTCTGGGCATAAAACTCCATTAGTGTCAGTGGAATTTTACAATCAAAATGAATTTGTCCCACTGGCTCTACAGTACATTTGTACATTGCCACTGCAGAAAATAGCAAGGAGAAAGGTTATCGAAGAATTCAAGAGTACAAACATTGATAATATTGCATGACACTTTATAATTAAAAATTGAGTGTCTCGACTAGTATTCACAATGAGCAAAGAAACTACACTCTTGGCTTGGGAACTTCTTCCCAATTGTCTTAGTCAACAGTTAAATATCTTCTAGACCTGCTCATCAAATACAATTGATAGTGATGAATTTGCTTCAGGTTTTAATCCAAATTTAAAAGAGTTAGCCAAGTCAACACCTTTAAATCGGACTTGGCCACGGTGGTCCATGCTCTTGTTACATCCCGATTAGACTACTGCAACGCACTCTACGTGGGGCTGCCTTTGAAGACTGTTGGGAAGCTTCAATTAGTCCAATGGGAGGCAGGCAGGTTGTTAACCGGAGCAGTGTACAGGGAGCGCACTACTCCTCTGTTATGTCAGCTCCACTGGCTGACGATTAGCTACCAAGCATGATTCAAAGTGCTGGCTTTAGCCTATAAAGCTCTAAATGGTTCCGGCTCAGCTTACTTGTCCGAATGTGCCTCCAGCTATGACCTACCACATAATTTAAGATCTTCAGGGGAAGCCCTGCTCTCGGTCCTGCCAGCCTCACTGGTGCGGCTGGCGGGGACAAGAGACGGGGCCTTCTCAGTGGTGGCTCCTTGGCTGTGGAACTCCCCCCCCCCCCAGTGACATCAGGCAGGCTCCATCCCTTTTGAGCTTTAGAAAGAAAGTGAAGACCTGGCTATGCGAGCAAGCATTCAAAGAATAAGTTTTGTTGGCTTTGACTCGGTCTGGACTAAGGTTTATGTACAAGGTTTTGTGGATTAATGGCTCAAGTATTTTGTATTGTTTTAAATCTGTATTTAACTGCTTATGTTTTTTTCTTTTGTATTGTTGTGTATTGGCATCGAATTCTGCCAGTTTTGTAAGCTGCCCTGAGTCCCTTCGGATGAGCAGGGCGGGATAGAAATGATGGAAATAAATAACTAAATGGAGCCTCCGGTGACCTAGGGGATAAAAGCCTCGTGACTTGAAGGTTGGGTTGCTGACCTGAAGGCTGCCAGGTTCAAATCCCACCCGGGGAGAGCGCGGATGAGCTCCCTCTATCAGCTCCAGCTCTATGTGGGGACATGAGAGAAGCCTCCCACAAGGATGGTAAAATATCAAAAACATCCGGGCGTCCCTGGGCAACGTCCTTGCAGACGGCCAATTCTCTCACTCCAGAAGCAACTCCGGTTGCTCCTGACACGAAAAAAAATAAAATTAAAATAAATAAATAAATAATAAAGTTTTGACTACAACCTAGCATGGATTCACAACTCCACCCACAAGGATATCATCAACTGTCATGGATCAAATCATGAGATTGCTCTTGGTGAGCTATGGCTTGGCATCTTATAAAGGGGTTGCATACAAGTTGTTTTGTACATTAGGCAAGACTAAACAATTACACTACCTTTGACCTAAAATCGCTAGCTTCAACTTGCAAAAACAGATGTCTTATAGAAAAAAATTGAAAGAATAAATTGTGAAACTGCTAAATTTATTTTAGCCTGCAAAAATAAGTAATAACAGTCTTTGATTATCTTGCTCATATGAAAAAATAAAGCATTTTGAACCATTCCAGTCTTTGTAACAGTCTGTTTACCAAACCCAGAACAGTTTCAATATGGTTTTATTTATTATTCTTTTTCTGTTCCAGTCCTTGTCATGTAGCTATGAACAATTTTCTGATTGATCTAAATGTCCATATCAAGTCACAGCTTAGTTTTGAAAGCTCATAGAGACCTTATTAACCTTGAGAATATGGCCGTGTAATTCTGTGATCATGAAGGATGTTCATCAAACTATCCTTTTGAGCTTGAGCAAACTATCATTTTTAGCATATGCTTGAATATACATGCTTAATTTTCCTCACAGTGGGTTCACTAACAAGGTTGGTTACCCAACTTCATCTGCCATTTTAACAACTTCTTAGCATGCTAAAGGTGTGTTCTGCAACTGATGAAGAAAACACATATAAGCATCTCATTTTGTACCAGCATCCAAGACAAGTCTTTTGAATGCCTAGCAATGTTTTTTTTTACTAAAATACAGTCTTGAAGACACAAATAACTTCAGACATTATCAATATAAAAAACCCACATTTTTCAAAAACTGTAATTCACTCCTTCATCTAGGAACAGGTCTTCTTGCAGTCATATTATTGTGTCAACAAGAAACCAGGATTTATCCTGAATTCAATATATGTTACTAGTAGATCACTTTCATTTTTGTGTTCTGCACATTTATCCTAATGTGCCTCCTAAGCTTGGTTTTGGGCTCACTAGAGCACATAAGAAATGAGAAATGAAGTTAGCAAAGGTTTCTCATAAATTGGCTATTTTGTATCCTTTTTGGGAAGAAAGGTGGAGTAAAAATCACACAAATAATAAAATAATGAACAGAATAAAACAGAAGAATCACATGGTAGTCAGAAGCTGGCTGAATATCCTTAGACATGTCTTATAAATATGGAATATGTAAAATAAAGCCAGCACTTAAAAAAAGCAGGGAGGACATGAGAGAAACAAGTTTACTTGCCTTTAGATATTCTGAAGCAGTACAGTTAGTTCTTGTTTCTTTATTTTTACTTTACATTTATGATATAACCCAGATATTTGTATGGACAAATAATGTTGAAAAAATTGCATCTTGGGAGAGGTGAAATTTCTGACTAGTGATTAGCCTACAGAAGCTAACTTTCACAGATGAATATCAAGAACTATCAAAAACATCTTCAGATGAGGAGCATACATATTTCAATCTACTCAACAAGGATTTTAGTCAGCCTTGAGTTCATAGACAAAACACAGAATTAAATGGGTATATTCTAGAGCTACTAATCAGTCAGAAAAATGCACCCTCTTTTTTGAAGTTCTTAAAATGGAGTGTAATACTGTATCTACATCTATATACAATAGAGTCTCACTTATCTAACATAAACGGGCCGGCAGAACATTGGATAAGTGAATATGTTGGATAATAAGGAGAGATTAAGGAGAAGCCTATTAAACATCAAATTAGGTTATGATTTTACAAATTAAGCACCAAAACATCATGTTATACAACAAATTTGATAGAAAAAGAAGTTCAATATACAGGAATGCTATGTAGTAATTACTGTATTTAAGAATTTAGCACCAAAATATCACGATGAATTTAAAACACTGACTACAAAAACATTGACTACTAAAAGGCAGACTGCGTTGGATAATCCAGAACATTGGATAAGTGAATGTTGGATAAGTGAGATTCTACTGTAATATGAAATAATTACTGTGGTAGAATAATACAGAACAATATAATCTCTAAAATCAGGACAGTAAATAAAGAGCAACCCTCTGAAAGCAGGGAAATTGGGAATTCCACAAAGGAAACAATCAGGGCCAGCTAACACCTCCCAAGAAAGGATTCTTCCAGAAAGGAAGCTGAGAAGGGAGTGAAGCAGTGCGTATTACCAAAGTCATTATTATTACTATCATTACTATTATTATTATTATTATTATTATTATTATTATTATTATTAATATTAAGATTATTATTATTATGTTGTATGACACAGCGGATATGCTGGATTTCGTATCACAAAATCACAAGTCGAACACTTCCCAAGTGTGTAGGACTGTGTGATGTATTTTCAGATGATGCAAGCAGATCCCAGTAGGGTGGCCTTTTGCAGTTGGCAGATCGTAATTTTGTCAATGTCTATTGTTTCCAAATGCTGGCTGAGATCTTTTGGCACGGGATACAATGTGCCCATCACCACCAGGACCACCTGCACTGGTTTCTGCCAGAGTCTTTGAAGTTCAATCTTGAGGTCCTGATAGCCGCTGAGTTTTTCCTGTTGTTTTTTGTTAATGCGACTGTCACCTGGGATGGTGACATCAATGATCCAAACTTTTTTCTTTTCCACAACTGTGATGTCTGGTGTATTGTGTTCCAGAACTTTGTCAGTCTGGATTCAGAAGTCCCACAGTATCTTTGTGTGCTCATTTTCCAATACTTTTGCAGGTTTGTGATCCTACCAGTTCTTTACTCCTGGGAGGTGGTACTTGAGGCATAAGTTCCAATGAATCATTTGGGCCACATAGTGGTGCCTCTGTTTGTAGTCTGTCTGTGCGATTTTCTTACAACAGCTGAGGAGATGATCAATGGTTTCGTCGGTTTCCTTGCAGAGTCTGCATTTTGGGTCATCAGCTGATTTTTCGATCTTGGCCTTAATTGCATTTGTTCTGATGGCTTGCTCCTGGGCTGCAAGGATCAGGCCTTCTGTCTCCTTCTTCAGGGTCCCATTTGTGAGCCATAGCCAGGTCTATTATTATTATTATTATTATTATTATTATTATTATTATTATTATTTTGCTGTGAACCGTGAAAATGAATACAATCTGGCTCCAAGTATTCAAAAACACTAAAATCACAATATATAAAAATTACTGTGGTATAATAAAACAGAACAATACAATCTCTAAAATCAGAACACTAAATAAAAAACAACACTATGAAAACAGGGGAATTCCACACAGGAAACAATCAGGGCCAGCTAACACCTCCCAACAAAGTATTCCCATCACCGAAGTCTGGCAACTCCTCTGTTTTCTGAGGGCCACAGACAGTAAAAGCACACAAAATATCGCAAAGAACACCACTCTGAAAACAAGGGAATTCCAGACAGGAAACAATCAGGGCCAGCTAACACCTCCCAACAAAAAAATCACTCAGGGAGGAAGCAACCAGGCTTTAAAGATGCAAGGCCATTACATGCTAATCATTTTGCCTAATTGCAGCATTCAAACTTGCCTCCAACAGACAAAAAAAAATCAGAAATATTGTATATTCACAAGCTTTAGGAAATAATATCCCCTGATGGCGCAGCGTGTTAAAGCGCTGAGCTGCTGAACTTCTGGACCGAAAGGTCGCAGGTTTGAATTGGGGGAGCAGAGAGAGCCCCCACTGTTAGTCCCAGCTTCTGCCAACCCTAAAGTTCAAAAACATGCAAATGAGAGTAGATGAATAGGTACTGCTCCGGTGGGAAGGTAACGGCGCTCCATGCAGTCATGCCACATGACCTTGGAGGAGTCTATGGACAACGCCAGCTCTTCGCCTTAGAAATGGAGATGAGCACCAACCCCCAGAGTCAGACACGACTGGACTTAATGTCAGGAAAAAACCTTTACTCTTTACCTTAACTATCACCAATTCCTCAATACTTTATTTCCCATACCACCATACTTCGCCACAGCAATGTGTGGCCGGGCACAGCTAGTATACAAATAAAAGAGCAACTAGTGGTCAGGTAGTCAGACTAGAACCAGGGAGATATGACCTGGTGTGTATTACTGTGATGACTTATGGGCCATGTAGTCCCGTTCCTAGTACTGTTGTGACAGATGAAGAGGAAAACTTGGGTTTCCCACCGTTTCTGCCAGATTTGGAGCCCTTGCAGCTGCAGGATGTTTGCCCACAAGAAGTCAGACAAACAAGCCTTGAGGAAAAATCTCCCCCATTTTCTCGCCGCCTTTATTATAATCAAGATAGACATGCGCGGGAGGCGACTCGCCGAAGCGCCCGGATAGCTGCCAGACAATTAGATGATTAAGTCTATTTCCCTTGGGAAAGTTTAAGGAGTCCTGCATCTGGACAGTTTAGGTTTCGGTTCTTGTTCCCCAGAGAAAGTCTGCTTTGGCGGGAAAACAAGATCCTATATAGATGCTTGGCCACAAAGGATTCCTTGCGGAGTCAATTCGTCAGCTTCGGGAGTAGATTGTGTGTGGACTACGCTACTCCAGTTTCCAGGACCTTGTTCTCGTTCCAGCCCTGCCTTGTTCCCCGGACCTCGCCACGGATTTCGCCACGGACCCTGTTCTTGCTCCTCGCTTCTTGTTGCCTTGAATCAAGCCTTGTTTGCCAAGAATCTAGTTTGCTTCCTAGCCTTGCTTTAAGCTCCATGGACTAAAGGACCTTGTCATCTCCCCTCACTTTGCTTGGCAAAGTGAGTGTTTCGGTTATTGGATTACAACTTTGGACCTTAATATTTCATATTGGACATTGTTTTCTTGGACTAATTTTGACCTTTCCTGAAAGGTCTACTTCTGAACTATTTGCTACACCTGCTTTTATTAACTTTATATATTTCCTCAATAAAGATATTAGATAGATTCTGGCCTCTGTGTATGGTTATTGGTGCTCTGCAGCCTGGGTCCTGACAATTACTGAGACATGGTTGTACAAAGCCAGGGCGTTAATTTCTCCTGTCTTTGCCCACCAGGTTTTTCAGTGCAGCAGCAGGCTAAGCCCGGGGTGGGGGGGGGGGGAGGGAGGAGTTGCAGTGGACTATCAGGATTCCATCTCCCTGATCAGAGGTCCTGTCCCTCAGTCAGCCGGGCTTGAGTGTGTCTACTTATAGGTGGGCAGCCAGAACAGAATAGGGATATTGTTGGTGTACCAGCCACTCCACTGCTCAACAGTCTCCCTACCTGAGCTAGCTGGGCTGGTCTCTGCCATGGCGTTGGGGTCACATCAGATTATAGTGCTGGGGGACTTCAACATCCATGCTGAGACTGGCCTGTTGGGAGTGGCTCAGGACTTCAAGGCTGCCATGACAAACATGGGGCTGTTCCAGGTCATATCTGGTCCCACCCATGTTGCTGGTACACTTTGGAATTGGTCGTTAATACAGGATGGGATGAAGATGGCGGTGGAGTGGAGGAAAAATCTACAGTTCTGTTGTCATGAATCAACCATTATCTGATCAGGTTCAGCCTACCTGCGGCTCTAAACCTCTGCAGAGGTGGAAAATTGATTAAAATGGTTGACCCCAGGAGGCTTATGGATCCAGAAGAATTCCTGATGGCTCTTGGGGATTTTCCTGCCATCATGGAAGGTGATTCTATTGAAGCTCTGGTGGACCCCTGGAATACAGAGGTAGCCAGAGCAGTTGACACAATCACTTCTGAACGCCCCCTTACATAGAGTAGAGCTAAATCAGCCCCATGGTACAACACAGAACTTGTGGCAGCAAAGCAGATGTATAGGAGGCTAGAGCGATGTTGGCACCAAACTTGTAGCAAATCTGACCAAACATAGTGTCTAACATGTTGGAAGTCCTATGCCACAGTCAAAAAATCTTTTATGGCCACCAACATTGCATCTGCAAGGAACTGTCCAGCAGAGCTTTTTGGGGTGGTCAGGGGACTCCTTCATCCTGATTCTTAAGTGGAGCTCGCCAACTGCCTGGCAGCAAATTGTGAGGAATTTGCAAGGTTCTTTGCAGATAAAGTCATTCAAATCATCTCCAACTTGGGCACCACTATTGTTTTGGACTTCAACTCCCAAAATTCCTAACAGCCTACAGGCTGTTAGAAATTGTTGGAGTTGAAGTCCAAAATACCTGGAGGGCTGATGTTTGTCTATGCCTGTTCTAGATGGTGGAATTATGCTTATTCATTCTGAAGATAATTTAAGCAGAGGGACAGAAGACAAATCTAGTGCCATAAGTATTCATCAAAAAGTAGAGCTCATAGAGTTGGAAGAGAACATGAGGGCCATCCAGTCCAATTCCCTGCTATGCAGGAATGCACAATCAAAGCATTTGCAACAGATGTCAAT
Organism: Anolis carolinensis; assembly: GCF_035594765.1. Lineage (NCBI taxonomy): Eukaryota > Metazoa > Chordata > Lepidosauria > Squamata > Anolidae > Anolis > Anolis carolinensis. The sequence goes on from NC_085841.1 coordinate 106,355,594, forward strand.
CAACCCTCTGCTTAAATACCTCCAGAGAAGGAGATTCCACAATAGTCCCATGCAGCATATTCCACTATCGGATAACTGTTACCATCTGAACACTTTATTCAAACTTCATGAAATTTTCATTGAATGAAATGCAAAACACAATTTAAGGACAAGATGAAGTATTCATCTGAATATATTACTCATCAAGTACACAAATTAGTATTTGAAGAAGTTTCTTTAATATTCATCCACTTAAATGACAGGTCAATTAATGACACAATTGTTTTGCCAATATCTTTTGAAAAAACATTACATTGTTTTGATTGCCACATTAATGAAACCCCAGACTTTTCTTTTCTAAAGCAAGCAAAATCGAAACACATGAGGCAATGCTTGGACATTTGGTATTTGGTCCATGCAGTTAATCTCCAAGCACCTATCACTCCCAACACCTCTTCTGTGTAATTGTATGAATGTATGCAAATGGCCAGACAAATTGAGTATTGACAAAATGTGATACGCTTGAGATAGATTGTGTAAATGTCAGTATATCATTAGTGCAATTTATTGGAGAGCATTACTAAATATAGAAATGATGCAATAGGGCATTCTTCTCCCTCACCTGGCATGTAGCATTAAATGATCAGAAAAGAAGGCTAACTCCTCCACCAGCCAACACCAGCCACACTTCATTGTGGAAAGAATCTTTAATAGACTTCTTATCTTTTAGCTATTAGAGATAATAGGTTTTTATCATATGTTTAATAATTAAATTCCCAGAAGAGTTTCTTCTTGTTTTTGTACTTGCGCCAGCGGATTAGGGCTCAGCCTTTACTGACAGTTGGTTTTAACTATATTAACTGCTGACAGACTTTGTGGTGACTTAGAGGAATGAGGTTTATCCCAGTTTCATATGTAATGAGGGAGTGTTAAATGGCATGTGTGTGTGTGTGCGTGCGTGTGTGTGTGTGTGTGTGTGTGTGTATATATTCAAAAAGGGTAGAAGGATTAACTTTGCAAAAAAGTAGGTCAGCAATTAGGGATTTCCTTCAGCTTGTGGGTCAAATTCAATTTCAGAAAAATTCTCAGGGGCTACCGTATAGTAGAGGGCATATCCAAAGCCAAAGCCTTAACCATGAAATTCATTGGAAGCCAGCTTTTTTTCCTTTCTGGTTAAGTAATGACCTCTTCTGGGTCTAAAAAAGTAAGATGCTGAAACATACCCTTCAAATTTTTACACATAAAAACCGAGATGGCTAAGCAACATCACAGTGTGGTAAATACAGCAACAGTTATTAATGAGGAAGTACATACAAAGGAGGAGTATCTGCAGCAATTTAAATATCATTATTTATTTATTTACTTAAAACATTTACATTCTGCCCTTCTCACTCTGAAGGGGACTCAGGGAGGACTACAACATATACATGGCAAACATTCAATGCTGGAACATAAAATAAACTATAAATATACATAACCAGCAATAACAGTTATCTCCACTTTAAAATCAGTTGTCTAAAAACCATCTCAGATCAGCCATACCGAATCCGGTCAGCAGGGTGAAGTTTCCTATTGTTACATTATTGCACTGTCCCAAAGGCTTGGTCCCACAACCAAGTTTTTATCATCTTTCTAAAGGACAGGAGGGAAGTGGTTGATCTAATCTTGCCAGGGAGGGAATTCCATAGCCAAGGGGAAATCACTGAGAAAGCCCTCTCTCTTGTCCCTGCCAATCGTGCCTGTGACAGTGGCAGGACCAAGAGCAGGGCCTCCTCGGAAGATCTTAATTTCCACGGTGTTTCACAGAGGGAGAAGCATTCAGACAGGTAAACTGAGCCAGGGTCGTTTAAGGCTTTATAGGCCAAAGCCAGCACTTTGAATTGTGCTCAGTAATGAACTGGCAACCAGTGGAGCTAATGCAACATGTGAGTTGTGTGTTCCCTGTATGCCATCCCAGTTATTAACCTGGCTGCCCCTCGTTGGACTATTTGAAGCTTCCGAACAGTCTTCAAAGCCAACCCCATGTGGAGTGCGTCGCATTAGTCTTATTTATTTATTTATTTATTTATTTACCATATTTGTAGCCCGCCTTTCTCAACCCCAAATGGGACTCAAGGCGGCTTACACAGGCACATGTCCAGTACATATAAAACACATATCCAACATATTTAAAAATTTACAAAATTAAAGATAAACAATAACATTAAAACCTAACAGTCAATTAAAATCACACCATCCAAGAGACATAGTCTAAGACATTCCATGATCGTTGCACAAATATACATGTATTATTGCACTACGCTCTTAACCAAAGGCTTGATCCCAGAGCCAGGACTTCACTTTCTTCCTGAAGGTTAGGAGGGAGGCTAGTAATCTATCCTAGATGTAATGAGAACATGGACCACTGTGGCTACAGGAAGGGGAAAGGTTCTTTCCCTCTTAGCTCTACCCCCACCCCAAGTAAATATAGGTAATTTAGTCAATAGAGTTAATTTTCAGCAATTTAAATAAAGGACAAGGGAGGAAAATGGGAGGAGAAAGAGAGGGAAACTGGGATGTTTAAAAAGCAGTTTAAAAAGTAGAATGGCAGAGGATTAGGGGATGTCCATGCCAAATTGGGACAGTTGAAGGGTATAAAAGTGTTTGTTTACAACAGAAGCAAACGTTTCCACTCTCGTATGGCCATGAAGGAGAGTGTGCGTGTGAACTTGAGGTTTGCTGCAGTTCATTTATATAGCAGGAAACGGTGATTTGCCATTATGTGTAGACTAAGCCTTTGTGACATTCAATGTCATTTTTTTGTATTTTCAGAAATATATATCATCAAGTTTTAGTTTCCTTGTTATAGCTGGTTGTGTTTTGAATGCGAAGAAATGACCTTCAATGTACATTGAAAATGTTCAGCGTAATTTTAGAAGGTCTCTGACAGGTAAAGAACCATCTTCAACACATACAACTCCTTTGCACAACATAAATAGCAGGAATTGGTTCCATGACAGTAGAAATAGTGCTATAAAATAAAACATCTGGAACTGCACAGCTTTGTCAAGGCCTCACACCAAGCAATCCATCTTTCTCTGGTTTGCTCTTTAACATCCTGTTGACCTGCTCAGCGGAATGCATTCATCAGCTTATTTATCTTCCCATGGCATTATGGGTATCAAAAAACAGTTCATTTTCAGATAAATGAAATTATTGCCCTTTGCTCAGCTAGTAATGCTAAAACTGAGCATCTCATCAAAGTCTGTGTTGCTGTTGTTGTTTTCTAAGTGCTTCTTTGAACACTGGCATCCATACAGATTCAGGCAGCTGAGCACAGCCAAGACAAGAATTTAGTGGCATTTTCCTTAATTCGATCATCAAAAGGGAACTGTACTAACATATTCTCATTGCTCTCTTTAAGCCTCAAATGTATGCTGCTCCAGATGTTAAAATAACACGACTTGAAGAAAAGAGATGTGGCACCATTCTCTTGAGGCCAGTTGGGCTGTGCATGTCTTGGAGCTGAGCAACACAAAGACCCAAAAGCAAAGCTATGAGGCTTTTGTCCAGCTGTTCCTGATTATTTTCCTCCGTTTCTCACAGATAGATCCTCATGAATTCTCTACAGTGGAGAAGGCTGCTTTGGGCTCATCTGGCCCTTGACTGGTCACAGATTGTTGTTGTTCTTTAGCCTCATGGCCTTGAATTAAAATAATTTTCTTACTTGTCAGGAATAAATCGATGTTTGACATGAAGTTTGAAAGGTAGATACTGAAATGTCACCATTGATTGGGATGAGGTGGTAACAAAATGCCTGTGTCTCCTCCTTAGCTGCCTATTATTTCCTCTTTGGTTTTGGACACCAAAGACTATGACTGGAATATATGGTTGTGTCTGAATGCTGCACAAAAGCAGAAGCTGGTCTCCACATGCTTATATAGATGGACTGAATTAATTCTTTTAAAAGCCCAACACATTTCAGTCATCACAAAGTAATGGCTACTTTGAGAAATATTTTAATTAGATATATATATTTATATTTATCTTGAGGTAGCCTCTGAAAAAGTCCAGTAAATTTGTGTGTAGATAAAATGTGTTGGGCTTTTGAAAGAATATAATCATAGAATCATAGAGTCCACAAGGGCCATCCAGTCCAACCCCCTGAAAAACATAAAGTGCTCCTAACAGATGACCATCCAGCCTCTTCTCAAAAATTCTCCTTTTGTCTGCAAATTTATAATGCATGCTCTCCAGTCGCTATTCCTGTATCTGGATGCTAAGAATCACAAGCCAAGATGCCCATGACAACATCATGACAACATAGCATAAATAACATTTAACACAGATATGTTCTGTTGCATTACACAGCCCCTATAGAACTGTAGTGTATTTGTGCAAGTTATTGCTAAGTGACCATGGCTGACAATTCATCATGCAATTGCAGTGTACAAAGTAATAAACATCAATAGGTTTCCCCCCAAGAGCCTCTATTCACTCAACAGTGAGTACTTAGGTTCTATTATAGAACAAGCAGAGACCCATTATGGATTGTATGCACACAAACCCCATTTCATCAGTACATGGACCACATGTGAATCTACTTTTATGTTCCTGTCAAATAGGTATTACATTGCACTATGCCAACAAAAACACTCTGCATGGGAATGCAACTTATACCTATAATGTACGTAAATACTTTGGCATAATGTAAGCATCCACCATGGAGTTAAGCTGTTCTTGCATAACTATCTGTTGTTCTAGCTGTTCTATCCATACCGAATAGCAAAATACTATAGCTCATATTCAGAAATGCTTAGATAACCATTTCACAGTGTGCAAAATACAACACATGGAGTAAAATGTGCAATAATGGCACCTAAGAATATGCCTTCCAAGGTAGCACTTGCTTCGTTCTGTTTTGAGAGGCAGTTTGCACTCTTTTCCTGTTTAGTGTGTTACAAGTAATAAACTCTTTTGTAAATGCACTATATCTCCTCATCATTTGCCATATCTGAATATTGGATGTGTGGATACATTAAATCAATTTCTTCTTCTGTTGTGCACATTTTACCTTACTTGTTCCGTTTCAATTGTTATCATATTTCACACATACACTCATATGGTCAAATATTAAAATTTCCAGATCTGTGTGAGGATTGTTGAGCATACATACCAGTATATTGGTTGGTTGAATTCCCTATTTGTTTGTTTGTTTTTGTTGTGTTTTGATGTACATCTTTATGCAGCTCGGGCTGTGGCGCAGGCTGGAGAGCAGCTGCAATGAATCACTGCAATGAATCACTCTGACCATGAGTTCGAGGCCCGCTCAGAGCCCATGTTTGTCTTGTCTTTGTTCTATGTTAAAAGGCATTGAATGTTTGCCTATATGTGTAATGTGATCCGCCCTGAGTCCCCTTCGGGGTGAGAAGGGTGGAATATAAATGCTGTAAATAAATAAATAAATAAATTTGTGCATTCTCATGTTCTATTCTGCACAACCCTATTTTCATCAGCTTGAACTGCATGTATCTGCCATCCAATGCATGGTGCAACATATATCTCTATAAGCTTTCCTTATTCTGATCAAACCACTTCAGAAACAGCAGGTAAAGGGAACGGATCAAAGGAAAGTGGAATAGGATGAATGTGGAAGCCAAAAATGAGAAGACCCTAGAACAGTGATGTCCAACTTTTTGTACGCAGATGTTTTAGGACCAAACATTACAAAATCTATTATCATTGGCAAGTTTGTTTGCGGATTCTGAGAACTGTATGCCAGCAGCATTTTAAGGTTGGGAGCTAAAAGTCTTCAGCTGGTGAAATGCTCATGCCACAGAATAAAGCAAAGGACTTTGTAGAAGGAAAAGCAGTCCCTTTGACTGTTGGAAAGTCTTTTAAAATTCCTTGGCCGAAAGCCCTTGGGATGAAATCACTGGAACTAAATTGTTATAAATGAGCAAAAGGTAGAAAAATTAAAGAGAAGGTGGAAAGGGTGTTCATGTGTACCAAAGGAACATGAACAGCATGGAAATTAATCTTAAAGCCAAATGGCCTTGTTGAATCAAACTTTTTGTTGGTATTTTAGTTAGAATAATAATGCTGCTACTCAATCACATAGTCGTTTCCGACTCTTTGTGACCTCATGGACGAGTCCATGCCAAAGCTGGCCGTGGCCGCCCCCAGTTCCTTCAAGGTCAAGCCAGTCACGTCAAGGATACCATCCATCTCGCCCTTAGTCGGCCTCTCTCCCTTTTTCCTTCCATTTTCCCGAGCATCATGATCTTTTCCAAGCTTTCCTGTCTTCTCATGATGTGGCCAAAATACTTCATCTTTGCCTCTAGGATCCTTCCCTCCAGGGAGCAGCCGGGCATTATTTCCTGGAGGATGGACTGGTTGGATCTTCTTGCGGACCAAGGCACTCTCAGGATTTTCCTCCAGCACCAGAGTTCAAAAGCATCTATCTTCCTTTGCTCAGCCTTCCTTATGGTCCAGCTCTTGCAACCATAGGTAACTATGGGGAATACCATTGCTTTCACTATGTGGACCTTTGTTGCCAGTTGTCTCTGCTCTTCACTATTTTATCAAGGTTGGTCATTGCTCTTCAGCCAAGAAGTAAATGTCTTCTGATTTTTGATAGGTATAGTTGCCATGATCTTGGTTTTCTTGACGTTTAACTCCAACCCAGCTTTTGCACTTTCTTCTTTCACCTTGGTGATAAGGCTCCTCGGCTCTTCCTCACTTTCGGCCATTAGAGTGGTATCATCTGCATACCTAAGGTTGTTAATGTTTCTTCCAGCAATTTTAACTCCGGCCTTGGATTCCTCAAGCCCCGCAGGTCGCATGATGTGTTCTGCATACAAGTTGAATAGGGAGGGTGAAAGTATGCAGCCCTGCTGTACTCCTTTCCCAATCTTGAGCCAGTCTGTTGTTCCGTAATCCTGTTCTTACTGTGGCTACTTGGTCTTTATACAGATTTCTCAGGAGACAGACAAGGTGACTTGGTATCCCTATACCACCAAGAACATGCCATGGTTTATTATGATCCACACAGTCGAAGGCTTTAGAATAGTCAATAAAGCAGAAGTAGATGTTTTTCTGAAACTCCCTGGCTTTCTCCATTATCCAGCGGATATTGGCAATTTGGTCTCTCGTTCCTCTGCCTTTTCTGAACCCAGCTTGTACATCTGGCAACTTTCGCTCCATGTATTGCTGGAGTCTGCCTTGCAGGAACTTGAGCATTACCTTACTGACATGGGAAATAAGTTCCACTGTACGGAAGTTTGAGCATTCTTTAGCATTTCCCTTTTTGGGTATGGGGATATAAATTGATTTTTTCCAATCTGATAGTCAATCTTGTGTTTTCCATATTTGCTGGCATATGGCATGCATCACCTTGACAGCATCACCTTCCAAGATTTTAAACAACTCAGCTGGGATCCCGTCGTCTCCTGCTGCCTTGTTATTGGCAATGCTTCTTAAGGCCCATTCAACCTCACTCCTCAGGATGTCTGGTTCTAATTCACTCACCACACTGTCAAAGCTATCCTCTATATTATTATCCTTCCTATTACAGATCTTTTGTATATTCTCACCACCTTTTCTTGATCTCTTCAGCTTCTGTTAGGTCCCTGCCATCTTTGTTTTTGATCATGCCCATTTTTGCCTGAAATTTACCTCCAATGTTTCTGATTTTCTGAAAGAGGTCTCTTGTCCTTCCTATTCTATTGTCTTCTTCCACTTCCATGCATTGCTTGTCTAAAAATAGTTCTTTGTCTCTTCTGGCTAACCTCTGGAATTGTGCGTTTAGTTGGGCATATCTCCCCCTATCACTTTTCCTTTCACTTTCCTTCTTTCTTGGGCTACTTCCAGTGTCTCAGCAGACAATCATCTTGCCTTCTTGGTTTTCTTTTTCTTAGGGACTGTTGCACCCCAAGGCAACGCGAGCACTGGAAACCACGCAGAGACCAATAATCATATAATATCTTTAATAAAACAATAATAAATCCAGGAATGAATAAGTGGAAAGGATGAGAGAGGAATAGTCCTTTATAATAAGGTATGAATTAGTCCAAAGGATTGAAGAGAAATGTCCAATATTATTGTCCAAAGTCCAGAAACCAAAACATGCTCAAAACTGTTTGAAAGTTCTTGAGCAGGGAAAACAACAAGGAAGCAAGAGTAAATGACAAGGTCCAAAGAACAAGGTCCAAAGTCACTAGGTAATCTTGGATATCAAGGCAAGAATGATACAGAGTTAAAACCAATCTTGATTCAGGAACAAGGATTTCAGAGCAGAGCAATCCCACTGCTCTGAAATCCAAAAATACTATAATACTGTTAGAGCAGTAATAGAGGAAATAATAGAGCAAAAGTTATATTGGGATAAAGCTCAATTTTTGTCCCTTAACATAGAGGTAAAGGAGGGGAACAACCAATTGTCAGATATATTAAAATTTATGATAGCCGCTATTCATGCCACAATTGCCAGAGGGTGGAAAGATAAAACAAGGTGGGACCTGAAAACCTGGTGGTCGTATCTCACTGAATATTTAATTAATAATTTCATCCATGAAAAGAAAAATAAATATTTGAATACTCAGTCAAAACAAGGCTAGCATAGGAAATGGTCTTGTTTAATCGACAAAACGGAAGGAAAAGATAGGTACAAAACTTTAAATCAGGCCTTCCAGACAATTAATTCAATGTATTGATTCAAGTAACCCAGATGGGGGTGGGAGGCGGATTGGAAGAGGGTGGTAAGGGTGGGTGGGATGGGGGGGTTTAAAGGGGTAATTAATTAAGATATATGGTAAAGGGAATAACAATTGGAATCTGTATCCCAGCCATAAAGTTTGTAATCGGTTTTTGTGTTATTTTTTAGATGGCAAAGGTTTGCAGTGTATCATTTTGTTATCTGTATGAAGAAATAATAATTTAAAAAAAAAATAGAGAAAAAAAGAAAGGAAAAAAATTCAGGAACAAGGCAAGGAAGTGAATTTACTCCGGTTTCAATCGGGAGTCGCAGCTCGGCTGTACACTTATTCAGGAGTAAGATGTTTTCAAACTAAATACTCATATACTGACTCAGGCTTTCTCTGTGTTTTCATGGTCTCATTTATTCTGTCTGCCTAGAGCACTTCTTTTTGTTTCTCATAATCAGTCCTACTGTTAATATATCTTCATTATAATTTTTGGGAAACTGGATGTGCAACAATTATAATCTTGCCTTAGGGAATCTTGTAGTGGTATGATTCTTTGATTCTTGCTTTAGGTATTAATCATTTGACTATAGGCTTGATTTTCTGGGATGGGATAAATGAGAGCTAAATTGTCATTGGCATAGGAATTGGTTAAAAGGGTGGATTAGACTTTACAAAGGAAAAACATATAGAGCTGCAATACATAAATTAGTATATCATAAGAAAAGGTGTGGCATAGTGCTCACAATGGATTAGGATGCTAGAAACCAGGACTGAAATTTCTGTTTAGCCATGGAAATCCATTAGGTGACTTTGGCTAGTCACACTTTCTCAGCCTCAGAAGAAAGTAATACCAAACCTCCTCTGAACGTATCTTATTAAATAAACCTTATAATAGGTACACCACAGAGTCACCATAAGACGGAAATGACTTAAAGGTACACAACACACAGTACATTGTGGGTTGGTGGCCTTGTATAATCATGTTCCACAGAAATATTTCTATTATGATGGGATAAAGAACATCATGTAAATGTAGCTCTTTGCTATATGCAATTTTAAATTGATTTCTGGGAAGTCTTGAAAGACATCTTTGGAATGAACGAAGCTTCTGGCTGAATGGTTGCTTCAATTTACAAGAAGCAATAGAATTTAAAAGGACTGTTCATATACCAATTTAATATCTGGTCCAAAATAAACCAAACTCATGACAAGTGATTGAAGGAGATTTTGAAATTGCTCTGATCAAGATATTTCTAACCTTGAATGTAACAAATAATGGACAATAAATACGATATACCTTGTATACTACAAGTTGAAGCAAAAGTCTTATTTTATTGGTTAGCAGTGCAGCCTTTTTAAAAAATGCCTTATTTAAAAATTCTAAAAGATAGGTGCATTTCATTTATTGTTTTATTTTCAGTTTGTATGAATTTAGATCAATGAACCTATGCTTTCATTGGGTATGACCCTGATCAATTTTTAAGTTTTAAAGAACCACTGGCTTCAAATGGGAAGTTATTAATCACATACTCAGATCTCCATATTTGAATTGTTAATCATTATTACAAGATATATGCATTTAATTTGCATAACTTATACTGCTTCTCAAGACAAAGCCCCCTCAATAATACCATTACTGTACTGATGGTAATACTACTATGTATCTTGCTTTCCTCTCTTAAAGGAGACTAAAAATGGCTCCTTTAAATTTAATGCAGTAGGTGGCCCTATTTCTTTATTATGTTTGCCAGGATCAGAGTGAATGCCAAACATATAAACTCATACTTAGACTTCATGGATTTGAACACTCTTTAATTTTATTCCAGTGGTTAGTCATTGCATGGGAGAAGACCAACTCATACTAGGTGCTATTTATTGTTTTAAAAAGCAACTGGCAGATTTGCATGTTCTTTCAACTTTAGTATGATAAGGCCACAGTTGTATTCTTTACCTCAGAAAACTCCAGAAACCGAATTCATGGGGTCACCGTAAGCCACATGTGTCAAATTCAAATCCATGTCATTGTATGTGGCCCTCCAACATGTGAGTGTAGAGAAGAGCAAACCACAGACCACTTACAATGCAGCCTGAGCCCTGTCATATGCCCAATGGAGGACCTTCTTACAGCAACACCAGAGGCATTCCAAGTGGCCTGCTTCTGGTCAAAAGACATTTAGTATAATGCCAAGTTTTAAACTTTGTGTTTTTAAATACATTATAAATGTACCCTCCACTTGCTTCTGACATGATAAATAAATGTGACCATCCAGATGCTGAACTGAAACTCCTGTATTCCTCAGACATCATGACTAGAGCCGATGGTGGTTGTGATACAGTCACCTCTGGAGGGCTGAAACTTTTTCTATTTAGTTAGGATAGTGGGGTTTGAACTTAGATATGATGTCTGACTAAAATCTCCCTTAACCTCTCCTCAACCTCAGAGCCACAAATTCTGTTGGGTTGCAATTCCCATTATCCCCAGTCGACATGGTGAATAATCATAATAATAGATCATCTACTAAGGCGACCAAGGCTATCTCAGTACCATGCCCCGGCCTGAAACCAGACTGTGCTGGATCTAGATAATCAGTGTCTACCAAGATTGCCTGGAGTTGTGCGGCCACCACACATACCACAACCTTGCCCAAAAAGGGGAGATTGGAAATAGGCTGAAAGTTATCCAATTGAGTGGGGTTCGGTGATGGCTTTTTCAACAGCGGCTTGATCACAGTCAATTTGAGGCTAGCTGGAAATATGCCTTCCCGAAGGGAGGCATTCACCACCACCTTCACCCACTCGGCCAATCCCCCTCTGGCTTCTCTCACCAGCCAGGATGGGCAGGGGTCTAGGATGCACCCTCACCTCTCCAAGCACCTTGTCCACATCCTCAGGCTGCACAAATTGAAATGGGACAAGTGGATACTCTAGGTACATCCTCGGAGCCTGCCGTTAACATGGTGTCAATGCTAGAAAGTAGGCTTGATCGATCCATGAAAAATTTGATTCTAAACTCGTTTCAAAACTAGAGGGGGCAGTTTTTCGTTTTTGTTGCTAATAACGAATTTGGCCCCCAAAATTTTTTGAAATTAACGAAAATTCGTTATTTTCTAAATTAATTCGTTAATGGCGGACGCGCATGCGCGGTGGCCCAAAAACAGCCCGAAGGGGGGGGACTTAGGGGGCTCTCCCGCCCTCATTTTTTGAGTGATCTTCTTCAAACTTGGTACAGTGGTAGAACACATTTAACACTGATAGCTCACCAAAATGTGGAACGTTTCCCTTATCCTCTGATTTTTGGCAAATTTTCATAGCTTTTATAATAAACCATTTTTTAATAATTGCAGAAATCTGTTCCTGGTTTGAAAGTCTTATTTCCTGTTAAATTGGGTTGTCTTTACTGTGAAAGTCATTGTTCTACTTCAGAAACTTTGTTTTTGTGGCTGAAACTTTGTTAAATTGGTGTGTGTGTGATATATATTGTGTGTATATATAGTCCCTGCTTGTGTGTGTGTGTGTGTGTGTGTGTGTGTGTGTGTGTGTGTGTGTAGGTAAAGGTATCCCTTGACGTTAAGTTCAGTCATGTCTGACTCTGGGGGTTGGTGCTCATCTCCATTTCTAAGCCCAAGAGCCAGTGTTGTCCATAGACACCTCCAAGGTCATGTGGCCGGCATGACTACATGGAGTGCCATTACCTTCCCAGAAACACCCAGAAAATGGGAATTCCAGACAGGAAACAATCAGGGCCAGCTAATACCTCCCAACAAAGGATTCCCCCAGGTAGGAAGCAGCCAGGCTTTGAAGCTGCAAGGCTATTCAATGCTAATCAAGGTGACCAATTGCAACATTCACACTTGCCTCCCACAGACAAGAGTTCTTTCTCCCACCCTGGACCTTCCACAGATATATAAACCCCACTTGCCTAGCTTCACACAGACGTCAAAACCTCTATGTCTGCCACAGATGTGGGTGAAACGTCAGGAGAGAATGCTTCTGGCACATGGCCATAGAGCCCGGAATACATACCACAACAGTGTGATCCCGGCCATGAAAGCTTTCGACAACACAACCACAGTATCCATTCAAGTTCATGTAGCGTGGTATGGACTGGAGACCTGTATTGGGGGGAGGGAGGGTGCGAATCTGGGCCCCTGGGAGCAGCCGAGGACGGGCCTGGCCCACACCCCCTCGCATCCCGGGCCTCTTCCTCCTCACCGCCGGGCCCCTCTCGGTCTCTCCAGGCCTGAGCTGAGGCGAGGCGGCGGCGGCGGCCATTTCCCCCCTCCGTCTTCCTCCTCCTCCTCGGCCTCCTTCCCCCTCGCCCCCTCCCATTGGCTGAGCCTCCCATTGGCTGAGGGGCAAAAGGAAAGGAGTTTGGGTGATTTGCAAAAGCTTTTTTTTCTTAACGAAAAAAACGAAGAAATAAGAAAAAACGGCCTCTCGCGATTCGAAACCGCGATATCCAGACGTGTGGACAACCAAGGTTCTATATTGCTTCAAAACAAACGAAAATAACGAATTAATAACGGGTAACGGGAAAATCGAATTATTTGAGCAAGCCTACTAGAAAGGATCAAAGTGACTTTGTCTGCAAAAAAGTGAGCAAATGCTTCACAGCGGGCTGCCAAGTTGTCAGGGATCCCGTCTTGGGAGAAGGGATATAACAAACCTCTGACTACTCGGAAGAGCTCCACCGGATGGTTCTTTGCGGATGCAATATTAGCTGCATAGAAGGAATTCTTTGCAGCATCTATTGCTGTGGCATATGCCCTGAGGTAGGAGCATAGCCATGTTCGATTTGGCTTGTCTGTCTCTGAACGCCACACGTTCTCTAATTTCCTCTTCTTTCGCTTCATCACTGCCAACTCCTTGGTGAACCAAGGAGATGGTTTAGCTCGGGTACTCGAGAGGGAATGTTCCAGAGCGATCGTGTCTATTGCTCTGGTCATCTCCTTGTTCCAGAGAGCGACCAGAGCATCGACATAGTCGCAAGCCGAGGTAGCGGGAAACTCCCCAAGAGCTGTCAGGAATCCATCTGGATCCATCAGTCTCTTGGGGCGGACCATTTTAATAGGTCCACCACCCCTGTGGAGGTTAGGGGGCATAACAAGTCTAAACCTGATCAGGTGGTGGTGTCCATGGCAACGGAGCGATAGTGAGCTCCTCCACACCGCCACCTTCCTCCCATCCCTGGCAGAAAACCAAGTCAAGTGTGTGCCATGCTCTGTGGGTAGGGCCAGATACTAATTGGAACAGCCCCCTGGTTGCCATGGTGGCCATGAAGTCCTGAGCTGCCCTGGAGGGAGTGGTCTTGGCATGGACATTGAAGTCCCCCAGCACAATGAGCCATTGAGACTCCAAGAGCCAGGCCTGAGACCACCCCAGCTAGCTCAGGCAGGGAGACTGTAGTGCAGCGGGGTGGTCGGTACATTAACAGAATCCCTAGACTGTCCCAGCCACCTACCCTCAGGTGGGCACACTCAAACAGGGTTGACTGCAGGATGGGACACCTGGTCAGGGGGATGGACTCCTTATAGACTAATGCGACCCCCCTTCCCGCCCTCCAGATCTTGGTTGGTGCTGAACGGTGTAACCTGGTGGACAAGGTCTCTGTTATGCACGCCAGGTCTGCCCACTCATCCAGGATAAGGTCCTGGGTGATTGCTGATTTTCCGTTGAAATGTTGCGGAATTTCATTTGGACACCGGTGAAGAAAGCAGACTGACAGCAGAAGTTGTCTTCAAGATAGTTTACTTTTGGCCAAGAGCAGGTGACAATGTTAGCTAATGCTCAGAAAACGCAATGCCACACCTTGCCTGTAGTGGCTTTCCAATTTATACAATTTTACAGAAGCATGCGCAGAAAGCTAACTGACAATGGAATTTGCTGACTATTATAATCTTTTTGGACATGGGTAGTTGCCTTGTAACTTATATAACTCATTACTCATCACATCAAGTGAAGTGTCCATAGTTTGCTCCACATATGCACTATCCTCAGGTGACATGTTCATAGTTCATCCCACGTTTGCATCATCCAGCAGCCAATTCATTACTGTAGTTTGCATGACCTTATATTGTGAGCAAAGAGCAAATATCAGGCAGAACATGTCCTGTCAACACTTTCATGGAAAAACAAGATTTTTGAGTAAGGGTCATCTAGGTAAGGGATTTTTTAGGGATTTTAAATAAAATATTCAAGAGCTGCTCCATTAGACAGATCTGGTGTTCAGCAGCACCACCTTCAGATCGGAGGGTCTGCCAACCTGGGCACCCATATTTCCTATGTCAGGAGGCAGTTTTAAATCTACAAGAACTTTCCTTCTTTCCCTAGGCCAAATTAAATTATGCCTCCCTTTCCCGTATCTCCCCCATCCCTGAATTACTTCAATAGCCCCACCCCGGCCGATACATGCCCCCCTCTCTCCATGGTCCATCACAGCGGTAATACTAGTTGTTAAATATAAACAAGATCTTATAATACCGCTAAAGTGACATGTGCCAAATAAAGGGGGATTCTTCCACAGCTTTTAGAAAGGTGCTCAAGTGCATTAGTTCTAAGGTCAAAATATACTTATGAGATAAAACCAGAAGAAACCCGTTTTTCCCACCCTCCTACCCACCTTCCCTGCCCCTTAAAATTAATGCCTTAATAGCACAGTTCAAACTCATAACAGATGATAAAGACAGCAGCACATATAAACTAAAGTGCTTCAGTGCTCACCTATAGTCTAATAATTAGTTTACAGGGCAGTTTACAGGTCAGCAGGGGTTCAATGATGTATAAGATAAGGTGGTTCAACTCAATTCCATCAATCAAAGTTTTTCCAGTAAGGTGCTCCAGTGCTCAAAAGTGCCAGTCCAGCAGAATATTTAATAGGCAGCAGAATTGGCCAATAAGTGCATACTAAGATAATCAGTTGATAACGTTCATAAAGTGCTTGGCAGGCCACAGATGATGAAAGCTGTATACCATGCAAGTAATTGTAAAATGGATCTTTACCAAGCCACCACAGCATAGTTGTCCTCTGCATCCACAGATTCTTTATTCATGGATTCAACAGCCCTTTGAAGGCAACCATATGGCTGCTGTGGCCCTCAATGGAAATAAGTTTGAAACCCCTGCCATAAGCTTATAGGCGACTTGGAGGAACACACACACACACACACACACACACACACACACACACACAAATCAGAAATAACTTTTGGAATTGTTAAAGTCACAGTGTTACAAATACAACATAAATTAAATGAAGCCCAGGCTTCTCTTCTCAATAAATTTACAGAGTGGTTTGGATTTATTTTTTAAGGCACTAATTCTAAGTCTTAAATGCTTATACAAAACAATAAAATGAACAGTGCTGTAAAATTCAACATTGCATAGCATAAGCTTACTTTTAGTTTAATCCATCTTCCTAACAAATCAACCATAAAATCTGCCGACAATAAAAATAATTTTCTGGAACCCATCATTCACTCAGGACATTTTGACAGCGATTCTGTTCTCTGAACTGCCCACTGATCACCAAATCCAGACTATTTTATACCCAAGGACTATTTCATACCCAAGGACAAAATTAGTATTTTTGACTGTGGCACCCAGATTCTTGCCCAAAGAAAGTGAGGCTGGTGCTCTTAAACAAGATTTCTAAGAAGAAGCCAGGGGTTTGCTGTTGTTGTTATTCTACTATGATTTGAATTTATATCTGAAATCTTACATCTTTTTGATTTGTTTATTGGTTTGTTTTAATACTCTCTGGTGAGGGTGTGTGCTTCAGCCACAGATTAATTCCAAAACCAAAATTCATGAAGTCTGACTTGGATTGATGTGAGAAGCAAGCAATTTGAAGCAGCACTCCTTTGAAGCAGATTTAATCTTAACACTCCTGAAGATTTGTTAGTAATTTTGATTCAAATAGATAGTGTGTGTATATCTTCAAAAACTAATACATTTATCCCTAAGCTCCCTATGAGTGGTGGCAGTGAAGAGAGGACATGCTGTATTTTTTGAATGCCACACACTACTTCAACTTCTAATTACATTGATGTTCTGCTAGGGCTCTCTGTTCTAGTTTTTCGTGGAAGGATGCTGAAGTGATGAATGATCTAACTATGCAGTGCTCTTTGTGGGCTCTTTCTCCACCCCCATCCCTAGTAGAAGTGTTAAACATGTTTATGCCAAAATCTGTGGGATCTAGGAGGTGCAAGCTCATTCATAACTCGTGCCCTCTTTTTGTGCTTTCCATGACTTTGGTGCCAATGAAGAAGATAACAAAAAGGCTTCAATTATTCCCCTTTCATCTTAAGTCTGTAGCCCAAGGTAAATCCCAATCTCCAGGCATTTTTATGGTTTCTTCATCAGGAATGGCTCTGTATTGTGCAATGGGCCCTTGGTATCCATTTGGTTGTGAACCCACAGTGGATACCAACATCCACGGATGCTCAAGTCTCATCATATATCATGATGGAGAAATATGGCATCCCTTATATAAAATGGTGAACAAATCAAACCAGCACTGAAAGCAAGCCTAAGGATCTGCAAAATGGTGAGAGGCTGCATCATGCTATGCTTATATATCAATATATTGGCAAAATCAAGGTTTTCTTGGATTTTATTTGGAAAGGGGGGGGGGGTAATATTTTCAAGCAGTGGTTGGTTGAATCCATGGATACAGAAGCCATTATTATATCAAGAGCCAATGGTATATCATTTCAATTACAATTATCCACTGTAACTAAGGGGGATAAAATTCAGGTGATTATTTTTTCTTTATCCTAAAATGCAAGGTTTGTTCTTACACAAAACTCTTTGCTTGCTTGCTTTATTGAACTTTATCTTCTCTTTCTCTGAGGATGAAATTGAGTTGATCTAAATCTAGATCTAACCCACTGTTTTGATAGAATATTAGGTTTAGTTCATTGGGCAGGTCAACAATTCTTCTTAAGCTTGCTCTTATATTTTCCGCATAGTAATGAAATGCCTTCGTTTCGGTTTAAATCATCAAAATCCAAACTGGGGCTATTATACTTTGGACATATCATGAGGTGATGTGACTAATTGCAAAATGAGTCACTGTAATGCTTGGTAAAGGGGAAGGCAATAGGGCAAGAGATGGATTGGTTTCTCTGAGAAAGCCACAGCCCTTACACCTCAAGCAAATGCATCCAACACCCTATTTGGCAGCATTATTACAAGATCACTAAGGCTCCTTCCACACAGCTGGAAAAAATCCCACATTTTTTGCTTTGAACTGGAATATATGGCAGTGTGGACTCTGATAACCCAGTTCAAAGCCAATATTGTGGGACTTTCTGCCTTGATATTCTGGGTTATATGGCTGTGTGGAAGGGCCCTAAGATGTAAAAGATGGCTGCATATCCTAAGCATGGTTCTGAAAACAATCCCCATTTTGGAAAGAGAAAGCTTGAATATTTTTTTTCTAACTCTACAGCTCCACAATCCCTCAGAGCCAATTTTAGTGAACATGAGGGAGTGTGGAAGAAGGAGGATTTGACACAGATAATGCCTTATTGCATTCTGTTTGTGGAAGAGGTTCGCCATAGACAGGAGGAGCCCTTCCACCTGTTGGTCTGATCTGCTAAACACAATGTTATATCAAACCAATGGGTTAAAGCTAAACTACATCACATTAGTAGAGTAGACTCATTAGAATCAATGAGATTTATGTACAGAATAGTGTGGACTCTTTTTTTTAAAAAAAAAAAATCAAGGCAGTGGCAAAGCATATTTTCAGAGTTTTGTTGGCAGTAGGCATCCTACCACCACAGGGTTGAACCTTATCTCCTTTGCTCTTTCCAAGTCAGCACACGGTTATTTACCTGTACAAATATAACTTTGTAAATCATTCTGTGTATATCTTCACTGCTCTCTTCCAAAGATATTTTATATTTAGCAATAGGAAGTCCTCACCAGAATGATAAAAAAGAAGAAAAAGGGCATTCCGTTCTCTTTTGCTTATTGAAATAATTCTGTAAAATAAATCAACCCACATGGACATGTCAATGTTTCTGTTTTGAATGCAAAACTCATCTGGGTCTTCCTTTTGAGCAGGATGACAATCTCAGTCAGCAACTCCCATGCACTCAGTGTAAGCAAACAGAGATCTGGATTGGTTTGCTCTTTGCAAAACTGTTTTTATCTCCTAGTTTTTAAAGAATATGTTTACTAGGCTCCAAATCCTGGGACCAGATGTCCAGACAGTGAAAAGATACCAAACCATGCCAGGAGATGACTGTAAACTTTTCCAAAATCTTATTCTTATTTTCCTCCCCTCAGAAAGCATTTCCTCCTCTTTGAAATAATGCAATTTCACATTTGCTCTAGGGCCACAATTTACACAATCAAACTGATGTTTATCAAAACATTGAGCATGACACCATCTTTCAGCAATAATAATGCAGGAAAGCCCCTGAGATACAGATTTCAAAAGGAGATATTTCAATCTTCTCTGTATTACTCGTGCTTAACACAGCAGGGGAGATTATCATTACAGAGCTGTATCCAAGCTGATCAGTATGCAAACAATGCATATTTAAAATGTGAAATGTCTGGTTTAATAGTAAACTAAGCAGACTTAGAGCAATTCCATTATTGGCTCATCAGGCTGAGACACTGAATCACAGCACATACTGTACCATATGTGAAAGCACAGATGGTTCCAAGTCTCCTTTGGTACAACCAGTTTCTATCCAGCAAACTTAACAAAATGTATTTTAAGGGAGAAGCTACATAGTTGTTAGACTGTTGTCTTATTTTGTTAATGAAAAGCAGCTTGAAGAGACTGAAATTCTAAGTGGTGGAGAAGGATATGTAGATTTTTTTTAGAAAGGAATAAACAAAATAATGAAAACATCCATAATTAAATAGTAATAGGATAATGCTCTGGGCTCCAGAGCATTATCCTGCCCATGCTTGGTAATGGATATTTCAACATATCATTACTGTAGTCATTTGTCTTAAAGGTAACTTTATCAAGCTCCTCTATTCCTTGGATATTTTTAAATAGAGACTGAGTGGCTATCTATCAAGAGTGCTTTGATTGAGTATTTCTGCATTGCAGAAGTGGGTTGGATTGGGTGGTCCTGGTGGTCTTTTTCAAGTCTATTATTCTATTCCATGGACAGAATTATTTCCTGCTAACCAGTTTTCATTTCTGAAGAACTAAAATAATATGAATCAGGATATAATGAGAAGAAAGAGACTTCCTGAAGTTATGGAGGTCCTGATTCAGACTTGGGCCAAAATCCAAATCAGGCTTTTCCTACTAGTACTTTTCCCTATTTAAAATGGCATAGAAAAGCAACCAAGCTTGTCCTGAAACTACTGCAGTTTGGTCCCAAGTGAGTAAAGGAGCCTGGTTTGATAACATAGGGATTTTATTGTTGTTTCTCCTTCAATAATGTTTTGCTGATGAAGAGACAGCACAATTTTGTCAAGAGAAATATAAATATTATTACACATTTAAAGAACAATCTTTTATGTAAATTGTTACTGGAAATATTAAATAAGCAAGGACTTAGAATCATAGACTCATAGAGTTGGAAGAGACCCCCTTGGCAGTCCAACCCCCTGCCAAGAAGCAGGAAACAACATTCCTTGTAAAGGTCAGGTTGTGGTTAATACATACGTATGTGTTGTCCTACAAACTATCTACAGACCCACTAAGAAAATCTAACAAATGCTACGTTGAGCAAAGGACAAGAGAGATTCTCTCACCTCTGCAAGAATCTACCGTATACTATGCAGCTGTGGACAAGTCTACATAGACACCACCAAACACAGCATTGGCCAAACACAAATCAAGAAACATGAAAAGCACTGCAGATTAATTCAACCAGAGAATTCGGCCATAGCAGAGCACTTGATGAAGCAACATGAACACAGCATATTATTGGAGAACATATAAATGCTGAACCCTACACAGAGAGGCCATTGACTTCCACAAGCATATAGACAATTTCAACAGAAAGGAGGAAACCACAAAAATGAACACAGACTGGTCAAACTTTGAAGATTATGCAAGAAGAAGAAGAAGAAAAAAATAAAAAAAAAGGCTAAGGTATATGGAAGGAAAAAATTAGAAAAGCTAAGACACCATAAAAATGAAGACCACTGAAAAATTCACTGCGCCATCCCTAGTACAGAATAAGAACTATCCCCCACAGCCCATTGCATGTACCACCATATAATCTCATCCTTCCCTTCACAAACCACACTTCCCCATAGATTCTCTATTAACTTTTTCCTCTCCTGATTCACCCATCCCCCTTTTTTTCTTTCCTTTCCTCCCCCTTTCTTTCCCTATCTTCATCCCCCCATGATTCTTCGATTTTAATTGTATTAAAAAATCACCAATAAAAAAGTATTAAAAAATGAACACAATCTGGCTACCAGTATTAAAAAACTCTAAAATCAGGACATTAAATAAACACAATACTCAGAAAATGGGAATTCCAGTCATGAAACAATCACAGTCAGCTAACACCTCCCAACAAAGGATTCCCCCAGACAGGAAGCAACATGCTTTGAAGATGAAAGACCATTCAGTGCGGAGGCCACCCTTTCAGGAGCGGCTCAGGACTTCATGGCCACCATGACAGCCATGGGGCTGTCCCAAGTGGTATCTGGCCACACACACAGTGCAGGACATACCTTGGACTTGGTTTTCTGTCAGGGATGGGAAGATGATGGAGGTGTGGAGGAGCTGACCATCGCTCCCTTGCCATGGACCGACCATTACCTGCTCAGGTTTAGACTGGCTGCGTCCCCCAACCTCTGCAGGGGTGGAGGGCCTATTAAAATGGTCCGCCCCAGGAGGCTTATGGATCCTGATGGATTCCTGACAGCTCTTGGGAAGTTTCCCGCCACTTCGGCTGGCGATTCTGCCGATGCCCTGGTTTCTCTCTGGAATAGGGAGTTAACCAGGGCAATTGACACGATCGCTCCAGAACACCCACTCTCGAGTAGCGGAGCTCAACCATCTCCTTGGTTCACTGAGGAGTTGGCAGCGATGAAATGAAAGAAGAGGGATCTAGAGGGCATGTGGCGTTTGAAGTGGAATGAATCAGACCGAACATGGCTGCGCCTCTTTCTGAAGGCGTATGCCGCGGCAATAGATGCTGCAAAGAACGCCTTCTTTGCAACTAAAATTGCGTCCGCGAAGAACCGTCCGGCGGAGCTGTTTCGAGTTGTCAGAGGTTTGTTAAATCCCACCACTCAAGATGGGATCCCTGACAGCTCGGCAGCTCGCTGTGAAGCATTTGCTCGGTTCTTCGCGGATAAAGTCGCTCTGATCCGCTCTGGCTTCGACGCCATATTAACGGCAGTCTCCGGGGATGTAACACGAGCACCTTCTTGTCCTATTTTGATGGATTCTTTTCAATTAATTGAGCTCGAGGATGCAAACAAGGTGCTTGGAGAGGCGAGGGCCACTACCTGTATCCTAGACCCCTGCCCATCCTGGCTGGTGAGAGAAGCCAGAGGGGGATTGGCCGAGTGGGTGAAGGTGGTGGTGAATGCCTCCCTTAGGGACGGCATTTTTCCAGCGAGCTTCAAATTGGCTGTGATAAAACCGCTGTTGAAAAAGCCATCACTGGACCCCACTCAATTGGATAACTATCGGCCAATTTCCAATCTCCCCTTTTTGGGCAAGGTCGTGTAACGGGTGGTGGCAGCGCAACTCCAGGCATTCTTGGTAGATGCTGATATTCTAGATCCGGCACAGTCTGGCTTCAGGTCGGGGCATGGCACCGAGACAGCCTTGGTCACTTTAGTCGATGATCTTCACCGGGAACTGGACAAAGGGAGTGTGTCCTTGCTGGTTCTGCTGGACCTCTCAGCGGCCTTCGATACCATTGACCACGGTATCCTTCTGGGACGACTCGCCGGGTTGGGCATTGGAGGCACTGTTCTGCAGTGGCTCCGGTCCTTCCTGGAGGGACGATCCCAGATGGTGTCTCTGGGGGACACCTGCTCGGCTCCACAGCCATTGTCCTGTGGGGTCCTGCAGGGGTTGATATTGTCCCCCATGTTGTTTAACATCTACATGAAGCCGCTGGGAGAGATCATCCAGAGTTTCGGGGTAAGATGTCATCTGTATGCAGATGATGTCCAGCTCTGTCACTCCTTCCCACCTGTCACTAAGGAGGCTGTCCAGGTCCTGTCTGGCCGCTGTGTCGGACTGGATGAGGGCCAATAAATTGAAATTGAATCCAAACAAGACCGAGGTCCTCCTGGTTAGTCGCAAGGCTGAACAGGGAATAGGGTTACAGCCTGTGTTGGACGGGGTCGCACTCCCCCTAAAGACGCAGGTTCGCAGTCTGGGGGTGATCCTGGACTCATCGCTGAGCCTGGAGCCTCAGGTTTCAGCGGTGACCAGGAGAGCCTTCGCACAACTCCGCCTTGTGCGCTAGCTGCGCCCGTTCCTTGGGAAGTCTGACTTGGCCACAGTGGTCCACGCTCTGGTCACATCCCAGCTGGATTACTGCAATGCAGTCTACGTGGGGCTGCCTTTGAAGACAGCCCGGAAGCTCCAGCTGGTGCAGCGGGCGGCAGCCAGGTTAATAACGGGAGCGGCTTACAGGGAGCGTACAACCCCCCTGCTAAGCCAGCTCCACTGGCTTCCGATATGCTACCGAGCCCAATTCAAAGTGCTGGTTTTGACCTACAAAGCCCTAAGCGGTTCTGGTCCTGCCTATCTATCCGAACGTATCTCCTCCTATGAGCCCGTTAGAACCTTAAGATCTTCCGGGGAGGCCCTGCTCTCGATCCCACCTGCCTCGCAGGCGCGGCTGGTGGGATGAGCGACAGGGCCTTCTCGGTGGTGGCTCCTCAGCTGTGGAACTCCCTCCCCAGCGATATCCAGGAAACCCCATCCCTCCTGGGATTTAGAAGAAAATTAAAAACTTGGCTCTGCACCCAGGCATTCAGCGAATAAGCTCATTGGCTGATGTAATCGGGTCGCAAATCTGTAATTGTAGCAGTAGTGAATGACTGAGGATGGTGCAATATCGCTGCCTTGCAGCGTTTTAATTTTTGTATACTTTTTATCATGTTTTTATCATGTTTTATCATGTTTTAATTGTTTTGTTTTATAGTATATTTGTTGCTGGCCCTCGTGGCAGAATGTAAGCCGCTCTGAGTCCCCTCGGGGAGAAGGGCGGGGTATAAATGCGTGTAATAAATAAATAAATTCAGTACCAATCAAGGTGGCCAATTGCAAAATTCACACTTGCCTCAAACAGACATGAGTTCTTTCTCCCATCCTGAACATTCCACAGATATATAAAACCTTCTTGTTTAGTTTCCAACAGACCTCACAACCTCTGAGGATGCCTGCCATAGATGTGGGCAAAATGTCAAGAGAGAATGCTTCTGGAACAAGACCATACATCCTGGAAAACTCATAGCAACCCAGTGAATGAAGATAGATAGATTTCAGCACCCTGTGCTCTTCAAGCCAATAACAATTTATTCTCACACTGAACAGTGTTTGAACACATTTTGACATTTAGGGCCCTTCCATAAAGACTTATAACCCAGAATATCAAGCCAGATAGTCCACAATATCTGCTTTGAACTGGATTATTTGAGTCCACACTGCCATATAATCCAGTTCAATGTGGATTTCATATAGCTGTGTGGAAGGGGCCTTAAACACATGTTGTTGTTTTTCCTATTTTCAATCCTTCATTTAAAGACAGACATGTAGTCTTTCCAAGTCTTATATTTACAAGTTATAATACGTTTTTGATAAAATCCTGTTTATTAGAACATGGTCACTACTTCATGATGTGCCCTGAAAGCATGTTTATATCACATACCACTTTATGTCTTCAGACTCTGCAGGTTTGTGGTTTTTATATGCCATCAAATCAAGTTCACCTTATGGCTCACCTCCAAGTCTCCTTGTTATCAATAACCCCACTCAAGTCATGCAAGCTCAGGGTTGTGACTTCTACTGAACCTATCCACCTGTAATAGGGCTTTCCTTTTTTCTTCCCAACTGCCTTGTAAAACATCATTGTCTTTTCTAATGAGACATGTCTTTTCATGATATGTCCAAGGTAAGATAGTCTCAGCTTAGATATTGTGGCTTAGAAAGTTCAGGCTTGGATTGCTCCATTTATTTGTTGTTGATGTTGTTGTATTTTTTTCAGTCCATAATATTCACAGCACTCTTTTCCAGCACCTTATTTTAGATGAGAGGATTCTCTTCCTTTCAGTTTGCTTCATTGTCCAGCTTTCACTATACCCCAAGAAACCCAAGGACCATACAGCTTTGAAGGGTTGGTACACAAACATGCACAGAGGTATAAACTGTTCAGCACCATCACAGCTCTGTGGAGATTTTATATGGCTAAGGGATTATTGATACTAGCCATCTTAATGCAACAAACTCTCAGGTCTGAACACATAATCACAGTGAATTATGGGAAGCAAAGGATTCCTATAAAAAGCATGGAAGTATTTATTTGTGTTAAATTACTGCCATGTATAATATCTGTTGGTTCATCTTAGTATTTAATTGGCTGTCTTTTTTGTACACTGTTTCCTGCCTTTATTTCACGGAGCTCAAATGACTCTGCATGGCTCTCCCTTTTGCCTTAGCTGCACTGCAATCCTGAGATGGGTCATGCTGAAAGAGAGAACAGGACTTGCCAAAGGTAACCTATTGAGCATCATAATTCAGTCTGAGTTTGATCAAGCACTTTAACCACCATACCCTATTGACTCTCTTATTTGAACCTACTTTCTGAATTGGAAAAGTACTGTGTGAGTCACTTCTAAAATTACTAGATTTAGTTTTTCCCCTTAAGACCTCACAACATAGCTGGGTTGCATAGTTGATCATTTCTGGTAAATGAAAAATGGGAGGGGGGGGCGGGTTATAAACACAGGTGTTAAAGTAACAAATCCCAAGAGTTTATGCATATATACTCAGGCTTTTGTCATTTTAACTTGAAGCATATACATGCATACTAAGATCTCTGTTTTCTCCCCAGAATTATACTTTTCCATTTGAATGGCAACAATCCAAACATTCTGCACATTGGGAAGTCCTAGAAAATTTATCTCCATGCATATATAAAAATATACAAAACAGCTGCCTAGTGGCAGAAATTCTGAGCTGAAAAGCTTTAGCCTGGCGAACATTAAAACAGCTGATTCAACTTCTCAAATGCAGAATTGATAGAATATGTAACACTATCATTTTCTGAAGGAAAAAAAAACCCTTACATATATTGTGTATAATTACGATGTATCGGAGTTCATAACAGGGACCCAGCTGTGATTCTACACAAGTTTGTAAGAGAAGCATTTTGGAGAAGGCACATGTGGCCATCACTATAGGGTTTCTATACACTTGCTATATAGACCCTCGGGGCATTCAGTGTGGTAAGTCCCATTTGGAAACTGGCATATTCTAAAAAGAGGCAACAACAGCTGTTTAGTGATAGCAAAACACCATAAACAGTGAGAACTAGCATATTTTAATTTGTTCAAGTATCATTAACTGTGGCTTTCAGTGGTTATGACAGCATGACATGTTCAGAGATTATTCCAAGTTTTGTTTCCTCAGGTTCATTGTCATGAAATAACTATTCTTGTATAAACAAATAGGAAATTCCAAGGTTTATCCATGCACTTTGGTTCATCATCAGCATGCTTTCAGTATGCTTGCAATAATTTCTGAAGTCTATGTACCCAAGAGAATTGTTATATACTTGGTCACTGATTTACTTATCTTAAGAAAGGAAAAAGGAGAGGGAAGAGGACTAATAATTATCCAGGGACATATTCCTCAATGGGTTTAAGAATTTGATCATATGAATATTATGAACTAGAGACTTACCCAAGGGAATGCATTGTCTCAGGATAATACACCATGCCAATGAACAAGAAGACCATAAGAATAAAGAGGAGTAAATCCAAGTAATCCGTAACTGGCATGTAAACTGCAGTGTTAATTCTATAGCAAAACATTTTAAAATGTATATCCACAAAGTTCTTACTGTTGTCTCAGGTGTAAATAACAAGGAAAAACAGAGCTATCTAAAACAACAGGAAGTGGCACCTTAAAGAACAAAACTAAGTGGCAAAAAAATTTTGGTACAAAATAGTTGTTTTGTGCAATATTTTTGATGTAAGATTTTTGTTATGCAAGTTTGCTTTTCTTTTACAAAGAAAACAGCAATCTTACACATAAAACAGCACTTTTGCACATTATGGAATAGATTGTCTCATTCAGTGGTAGAGGTCTTTAAACGGATGTTCAAATTAAAGGAAAGGAGATTCCACTTGAACATTAGGAAGATTGTCTTGATCATAAGAACTGTTCAACAGCAGAACTTACTGCTTTGAAGTGTGGTGGAAGCTCCTTTCTTGGAAGCTTTTAAACAGAAGCTGGATGGCCACCTGTCAGGAATACTTTTACTGTGCTTGGCAAGTTGGACAATTTTCAAACTAACAAAAACATGCTTATTTCTGTTGTCATGAACTCAGTCACAGTATCAAAAACTTAGGTTTCAACAAGAAACAGGATGATAAGCCAAAGTCAAGAGTCTGCCATCAGAGATCCCCACATTTAGGAGTTCTTGAAAGTCAAAGCAAAATAACAGAAGTACAAACCACAAACAGCTAGGGGTGAGCCCATGCAAAGTTCAAGCAGCCAAAGTCAAGCCGGTGAAGCAACAGAGTCAAGTCAGGAACAAGCAAAAGCCAGGTTCTGAAACGCCAGTATTACGAAATGCAGCAAAGTCAGATTTCAAGACAAGAAATAATGACATTGTCCACCACAACACTCAATACTGAGACCCTTTTTATCCTATGATCTCAGCTGTTGCTTGTTTAATGCTCATTTCTCTGCTAATCTCTTAGAACTGCAATACTCTCTTTGTTCTCGCCTATGTTCCAAAGGTGGGGATATGTTTAACCCTTCTCTAGTCTGTTCAGATGTGCTTGCTTCAGCTTGTGCACTGCTGCAGAATGATTGACATTGCTGAAATCTCATTTGCAGCAGTGGCAGAGTTAGACTGGGGAGACTTCTGGGAGTTGATGACCACCATCTCCTCCTTTGACTCTTCCAGCAACACCTCATCCTCACTATCAGAGCTGTCCATGATACATGTGTAGATGATGATGATGATGATGATGATGATGATTATTATTATTATTATTATTATTATTATTATTATTATTATTATTTCTGTCTTTTTTCCTAGCACAGAATTCAAGGTGGCTTGCTTTCATTTGAAAAACAGTATAATTTCCTAAAACATTTTTGGGGATGTGAGAATACTAGTAAAAACAATGCAAAATTCATGTGCCTTCAAATCATGTCAACTTCATGCATGATTTCATGCATTCCCCAGGATTCTCTTTGGCAAAGTATATTCAGAAATGTTCCTTCTTCTGAAGTATAGACTATAGCATCAGGCATTCCTTGGAGCCCTCTTATCCAAATACTAAAAAGGACTGATCATCCTTAGCTCTTTTTAGGGTATTACACTCTGTTATCACAGTGTTATTCTCAGCTGAATGTTGGGAAACCCATGATTTAGCCAGAAAATAAATTGAAGCAAATATAGTTTAAATCTCTCCCCCCCCCCCAAAAAAAAAGGGCCATACTGGGTTTTGTGTGTGTGTGTGTGTGTTGGAGTGTTTGGAAGATCTGCAGAGAAGGGCAACCAAAATAATCAGTGGTCTGGAAGTCAAGCCCTGTGAGAAGCAAATGAGGGAGCTGGGTATATTTAACTTGGAGAAGAAGATATGATAGACATTTTTAAATATTTGAAAGGAAGTCACATTGAGGAGGGAGCAGGATTGTTTTCTGCTGCTCTAGAGACTAGGGGCCTCATCAGATACAGTAAGAGAAGCATCTTCTCCACGCTTCTCTCCACTGCTGGCAGAGAATCCCCCGGAGCCCATCACATGACACAGGGCTACTTACGGCTCGACTCAGTGGGTCTCCATGACGGCAGCATTGTGTCAGCAGAGCTCAGAGAAGTCGGGTGTACACCTAACTCCTCATTGAAGAAGGCAAAAGTAGCCGAAGAGGAAGTAGGGACAGACGGAGAAACTACATGGAAAGAAAGACCATGGACCCCTACAGGAGAGAACAGAACATGATAGTTCCCTCCACTGCCCCACGATTTCTCCTGCTGTCCCCTGCTTTACCCCTGCCCATCTGATAAGGTCCTAAGACACTGAGAAATGGATTCAAACATCAAGAAAAGAGATTCCACGTAAACATTTGGAATAACTTCCTGATAGTAAGTGCTGTTTGACAGTGAAATATCCTGCCTCAGAGCATGGTGGAGTCTCCTTCTCTGGAGGTCTGGGTGTTCTGTATGGCAGGGGATTGAATTGGATGGCCCTTGTGGGCCATCCAATTCATGATTCTTTGATCCTATGATCCTATGGTACAATTTTCTTGGGAGAGAAAAATAGCAAGATGAGCTCTGCTACTTGTCCTCTGGGGAAGTGGTGGCAGTCATCTAGGGTCAATGGTAATTTCATTCTCAGCTTCATTGCCATCTCAGAATTCATGACTCCAAAATATAAATATGGAGATTAGGGTTGACACAAGCAATCAAATAAAAACTTGTGACAACCGCTAAAACTAACAGGAGAATATTAACAAAATACCACAAGGTGATTTACAGCTCTTTTACTGTGAACTCAGCATAGGAAACAGCATTCAATAGTTTCTTACATGTAATGTGGGGATATTAATTCAGATCTTATAATTAAATCCAAAGTGCAGTAGATCAAAGGAGAATCATAGTAGCAAATATGGTACTGCTGTTCCTATAATAGCATTTTCTAGTTATTTGGTAAATCTCAAAAGAGTTGGACGATTAATTATATGTACCCTAATTGAGAAACATGTAAGAATTTGTCCACACTTTAGCTTGCCCTGCCCTTCATTTTCCAATAACCATCATGCTTTATTCTTTTCAGCCCATCTTTATATATCCTTGTGGAAGGAGAGTAGCCACTGCAAGCTGTTTTGGAGGGGGAGGGTGGTGTTTTATTAATGTTGGGCCTGTTTGGTGATTTTGGAGAAGGTGGAGCAAAAGAGCAAGGGGAGAAAATTTTAGGTGAGGAACAGATGTACAGTAGAATCTCAGCTAACCAGCACCCATAAGGATTAGTAGGTGTCAGACCCATGTAGCTTCTGGTTGCTTGAGAGTTAATATTAGTAATAGGACTAACTAATATTATACCTTAGCATAAACTCTGTATTGACTTGATATTACTATTGAAATACAATGAAAAAACCAATGGAGTAGAACTAGTCCATGAGCCATTGGCTGCTGTTTCCCAGTGGGCTCCCAGGAAGGATGGAAAAATTATAGGCAATAGCCACAAGAATAGCAGAAATAAAGTGTTGGACTGTCATATCAAATAAAGCAATCACTATGCCTTCACAACCCATGTGAGATGCTGCTACAATGCAGTCCTTCATTCCAGATGCACACAGAGAGGGGAGATTTGGTAGATTCCACTATTAGAAAAGGGAACATTATAAACTAGAGATGAAGAAGTGTGAGATGCTAGAGGATCAACACTATTCCCCTAGGAAATCTGGGTGAGGAGCATGGCTCCCACCACACCCACCCCATAACCTCCAAATTTCACCAAAAATGTTCCTAAATACTTTTTATGGGCTCTGGTTCACATTTTTTGACATATGTTTTGTTTTTCTTGGACCATTTTAGACTCAGAAGAGATCTTTCTTCAAAACAGAAGTGACCAGAAGTCATTTTTCATTTACGTCTAGTTTATTTTTTGAAGACCCATTGGGCAAAAACATGATTTAAAAGTCCCATGCACTCTAGAGAACATTTGGGGGCTGTACTTTAACTGTCCCGATGTAAACTGATGCTATTGCTTCCATCATTACTGTCACATCCACACTCAATTATTCTTTTTCATTTACGTTATCATTTTCCTACTTTGAATATCACCAAAGAAGACTCTCATAGCCTTGAAGGGTGACAAAAATGAGAGGCAAATTTTGCTCAACACAAGTTTGGTGGGTGGGTGATTTGCACTTTTCACTTGGAGCTGCTACTGTTCTGCACTTTAATGACAATTCTGCATATGGAAATGATGCAGAAGCATTTCCTTACTTATTTTAGATTCTATCTTTCTCCCTAAAGTAGGATCAAGGCAGGTCGCAATAAGATTAAAAACTAGGTACATATAAAAGTGTAATAAGCTACAATGTTAAAACACCAACATACACATTATAATATTAAAACGCAATTGAATTAAAAGCAATTTAAAAACACAGCGATAAAAATGTAGAATACCTACCCATTTAAATTCCCTTTTGTTGGCATGGAGATAAAGTAAAAACCTTCACGTGATAATATGTGCACACCAAGCTGCTATTGCAAATGTAAGAGTAGAGCCTATGAAAAGATAGTATTTGCAGGCATAAGAACTGTCCTTTCTGTCATAATGACAAGCATTTACCCCACTCATTAGCCATAGCTGCATGAAATAAAATAAGCTGGAGGGATGAAATATGACAAGATTGACACCTCTCTTCAGGTCAGTCGCATGTCTGATCGGGGTATTGGGTGGCTACCTGTGCTTGATGGGGTTGCACTCCCCCGAAGGCGCAGGTCCGCAGCTTGGGGGTCCTCCTGGACTCATCACTGACACTTGAGGTTCAGGTGTCCGCGGTGGCCGGGAGGGCCTTTGCACAACTAAAACTTGTGCGCCAGCTGCGACCATACCTCGTGAAGTCTGATCTGGCTACAGTGGTCCATGCCTTAGTTACCTCTAGATTGGATTATTGCAACACACTCTACGTGGGGCTGCCTTTGAAGACGGCCCGGAAACTCCAACTAGTTCAGCGGGCAGCAGCCAGGTTCCTAACAGGAGCGAATTACAGAGAGCGGTCTACGCCCCTGTTCAAGGAGCTCCACTGGCTGCCGTTCACCTTCCGGACCCAATTCAAGGTGCAGGTGCTGACCTACAAAGCCCTGAACGGTTTGGGACCCACTTACCTTTCTGACCGCATCTCCCCCTACGAACCCACACAATATCTTCGTTCATCGGGGGAGGCCCTCCTCTCGCTTCCGCCTCCGTCACAAGTGCGGTTGGTGGGGACAAGGGAGAGGGCCTTTTCCGTGGCGGCCCCCCGGCTCTGGAACGCACTCCCCAGGGAAATTAGGCAAGCTGCCACCTTGGAAGTGTTCAGGAAGAGACTGAAAACCTGGCTCTTCAAACAGGCCATTGAAGAAGTACCACCCACTGTATACTAAACCCTGGTACTAGCGGGTTCTTCTGACCAGTTGTTGGTTAACTCCTTGACATAGCCTCAGTGTTCACCCCAGTCTAAGGCTCTTCCCATGACCTTGTAGCACCTTAACTTCCTTTTTGTTTACAAGTTCCACTCAGTGCACTTTGCCCAGCTAATTTTATGTTTTTATTGCTGTGTTTCTCAAATGTTTTATAATGACTGTGATTTTTAATGCCTTTTAAATTTATTTGTGTGTTTTTGTATTTGATATTATTGTATGTTGGTTTTATATATCTGTAAGCTGCCCCAAGTCCCTCTGGGGAGATGGTGGCGGGGTACAAAAATAAAATTATTATTATTATATTATAAACCCACACCTACCAAGTCCTTTCCCAATACTCTAACCACTATGTCACACAAACTTCATGAGCCACTGGGGCAATTTTGTGCCCCATGGATGTTTTTGACGCCCCCTAGGGCTCCTCAAGAGTAATTTTTTTTTCAATTTTTAACCCTCAAATATCAAAAGAACAAGAGACATTTCCACTAGTGTTGTACATTTGTATGGAGTTGCTGTTCATTTTGTGTAGTTTCATTCGTGTCATCTCATTTTTGTATTTGTGTCTCGCTAATGAATATTGTCTGCCTATATGACATAAATTTTCGTCTTGCTAATGAAAAACATGAAAATTCTCATGCCATTGGCGGCAATGGGAGGTCTTCAGGGGCTCGCCCCCCACTTTGGGCTAGAGGGTGAAAATCACCACACACTGAGGGCATATCGACCCCTTTTAGCCCACCAACTTTTAAAACGTTTGCATTTTCCCCTGATTTTTAGCATTTTCCCCCTTTTTAGAAATAAAATCCTCTAAAGCATTTGCTTTCAAAATGTTAAATAAAAATAAAACACTCAAGGGAACGGAAGGAGGACCAAAGCAGCCAGACAAATGGAGAAGGGAAATGATAGAAAGAAAGAACCCAATGAAAAAGGAAAACTTTTTAAAATGAGGCAAGCAGCAGCCGCCCACCAGCCAGTCCAACCCCTCCCAAAAAGAAACCAAAAAACCCCTAATCCCCCAGTATTTCCAACTTAGTGCCCTCACCAGAGGCAAGAAGGCAAGCCAAGGCAAGTCCCAGCCCAAGTGGAAACAGCACAGCAGCAAAACCCAACCAGCTCACAGCCCAGCAACAGCAGCAAACAGCACTTTTGGATGCAGTCCTCCCCTTATATACTCCCTGCCCTCCCTGCCCAGCCCACTTCAATAATTCCTTGGCCTCTGATTGGCCAAGGACACCTCCCTGCCTCCTTCTCTGACACATGAGAAAGTGAATTGCAGCCATGGAGGCCACAAAAGCCAGCACGATGACTGTGCAGTTTTCCTTATCGTGTCGCCTATTGTTTCGTATGAAACTGTTGTCTGTCGTTTCATGTAAAGATTGGTCTACACAAAATGACAGCATGAAGGAAATGAAAGAAAATTTTTCATGCACACCTCTAATTCCCACCATGTTTTGGGATCCCTGGGCCAAAATATGACAAGGATATGGCTCTTTTGAAACAGAATGTAAACAAGAAGTGCCTTCTGCTCCCTTCCTGTTCTTCCTGTTCCTGTCCTGAGCCTAAAATGACTCAGAAGGCTTCAAAATATAAAATAATGCCTCCCATACCCTGAAGAAGTATTGGGGGACATTTTGGGACAAAAATGATTTTTATGGATGTTGTGGAGAGTACTGCCCTGCAAGATTTACTACTGTGCTAATGCAATTCCCAGGCTTTCCACAGTTTCTCACTCCTGCCATAACGATTCTCCATTTCCTTTCATATCAGCGGGGCTTTGTAGAATAGTGTATCGTACCCTTTGTAACTTAATAGGGATCCAATTCTGCAGGGAGACGCAGAATACAAGCCACACTCTAAGCAAAAATGCATTGTAAATATCAGATGTAAACCAGAAGATACCTGCAACCAGTCCCAAGGATGTTCAAATTATATTACAAAAATTAGATAAAGAAGAGAGTGAACTGTGGGGCTTGATTTGTCCTATCTCAGATGTAATATGCTCTCAAGAGCATGCACAAATCATATTATCACTTTGCAACACCAGCCCAGTAGCGCTTGGCATCAGATGACAAGATAAAGATTGTGTAGAATACCTCTGCAATTCAACTGTTTCTTTAAAAGAGCGATCCTGGGTAAATACTGAGCTATTGTAAATTTAACAGTTATTGAGACAGAGCCAGATGTAGATTTATCCTAGAGGATTTTATGTGTTTTGCAGTAGTGCATCTCGTAAAAACGGCAATAAATATGCTAATTTTAATGTCTTCATAGTTTAGTTTCACATTTTATCAACTTATAAAACAAAGATTAAATGTATGTGGATATGGTACTCCTGGATATTGCTTTCAAAAATAATATGATAAGGAGACTATCAAGATTAATATTTTAGTAAATGGGATACATCTATTCTTTGTTTGGAATTTGGTATGATTGGATACTGGCCTGATGTGATTATTGGGAAGGGGGTTGAATTAATAAATAGCTATGATATGAAGCTTTCACCTTCACTTTCAATTTTGGGCCTCAAGACAGCCTGTGACAACTTTGTACACTTGGATATTTGTTATTAATGATCAGTTTTGAGAAATTTTATAGTTAGTGGTAAAGACTGAAGTTGTGGCAACACATTTAACTCAAAAAAATGGATGGATGGAAGGATTGGACTAAATATGTTATGTTTCGGGAATTCTATTGGTTCAGGATGTTCGACTGAACCTTAAAGGAGCATAATTCCAGATGCTAGACCCATCTCTTCAACTTGGTTTCTTTGAAGTTCAGACTAAAATCCAGAACAGATTCACCACCCAACTGATATGGTGCCCTCAAGCTCCATTGATCAGAAACTATGGTGGGAGCAACAAAGTGTAGGCATCCAAAGAGCACAAAAATTACCAAGGGAGTGTAAAGACAGCACATGAAAAAATTCTAAAATGTGAACGAGTTTCAATGTGTCATTTTCTACAATGCTAAGAGTTTGGAGACTGAAGAACACTTTGATTGGGAGGGGCATAAATCCTATTTGGGGGTGAAATATTCTCTCTCACTCACACACCCATTAGCTTCATCCTTGCGTTATACCTCTTCAAGGCTAAACAGGCTTGTAAGTGGGAAAGGTTCTCTCTTGGACCCCTTTCTTCATCCTCTTTAGTTCAGGATATGAAAAGTACTCGTGATAAGATTTTTTGCCCAACAAACAGAACATATGCGAGCATAACTGTTTGCGAGAGATGAATCATTATAAATCAAGGTAACTGTAAATAAGCACTGTATTTCTCTTAGAAATGGCAACACATGAAGAGAAACTTGGCATGCGCTAAAGTGCTTCACTGTGATTATAAAATTACCCTTTGACAGGACAGAAACAAAATGCAGATGAGAGCTCTGCCAAGGCTTTAAAGGGTACTTCTGCTCAGGGAACTGAGTTGGAAGTGAAATCATGGGGTACCGGCATTATTGCTGCACTGTAAAGGACACGTTTTTAAAGTCTCCCAA
The DNA here is from genome assembly GCF_035594765.1 of Anolis carolinensis. NCBI lineage: Eukaryota > Metazoa > Chordata > Lepidosauria > Squamata > Anolidae > Anolis > Anolis carolinensis. The sequence goes on from NC_085841.1 coordinate 106,391,094, forward strand.
CTATGTTTAAAAACTTTAAAGGCTCTGACCTTCCTAGCTAATAGGCACACAGCCCACAGACTTTCTTAACAGGGCAAAGGGGTAATTTTTATATTCCATTTGATACAGAACACCTACCAAGAACTGGTTAAAACAGCTTTTACACATTTCTGTTATTCCTCCAAGTGACTTGCTGTCATTAACTAGTGATTATGCACAATCAAGTGATTTCCTGGGGATTATTCTTGTTCATGCACAAAAATGTTGGGAAGACTTTACTAAAGGACTTCCTCCCACTCTTTTTCTTCTCAGTTAAATCTATATCAAGAGTTGGAATTGTAAAGCAAGGCTTCATTCCTATAAGCAGTAGGTAACTTCTGATTTCTGGAAAATGACTGGGTGCATGGTCCCATAAAGAGGCTAGCAAAGATGAAGAGGGTTCATCCTTGTGCCCAGGCTCTCCATATCTGCCCTGTCTTGGAGCCCTTCCAGACTGCATTATTACAGCACTATTATTTCAATTCAATTGCCATGGAATCCTGGGAGCTCTCTTACTGAGATTTCTAAATGCTTCTCACTAAACTGCCAATCTGATGAGTCCATAGGATGGAACTATTGCAACTAAAGTGGAATAATAGTATACTTATGTTGAGTGAAAATGCCCCAGGTCTATAGGAATATCGGCCTGTTCCCATTTTCTGCCAGGACTACTGGAAAAACAGGGAGGGGGGGGGAGAGAGAGAAAGAAAGAGAGAGAGAGAGAGAGAGAGAGAGAGAGAGAGAGAGAACTTTATGGATTTATGCTTGTTTCCTTTTGCAATATATGTCTAAGAAGGGAGGGAAAAATCCTATAAGAAATCCTGTAAGTTGTACTCAGTGAGGACATTTTGCAAAAAGAAAATATTTCCATTCAAAGAGATAGTACATCCATTTTTTCAGAGCCCACCGTTTTTAACCTCTCTCCCTCAAATGAAATGGTTTTCCGGATAATCATGCAACCCTTAGGAACAGCTTCTCAGAATGGATGCAGAAAGCTAGACTAAGAAAATGTATGACTTGCTCAAATGGAGAGGTGTCCCCACAAAGCCATGATTGGTTAACAGGGCCGGCCCAAGGAAATTTTCAAGTGTAAGCAAAACAGGATTTTGGTGCCCCCTCCCCCCCCCCCCCAAAAAAAACCCAATCACCGAGAAATAAAAGGTAGAAGGTAGAGGTGAATGGAATGGATAAAAGAGTTTACCTTACAACCAGAAGTTTATTAACAACATTATGTTCATATAGTAACATTACATAGAATTAACACCAATCTTGCATTTTAATAAATGAATATTTTAATAAATTTGCAACAATTTTAATATTTTTGTTATTTCTAGTCTACAAGTACTACACAAAGGTTTCCTGGTCATGATATCTCTTCAGAAGATTTTTCAGACTTCGGACTAGCTTCAGATCAGTTTTGTTTGGGAGAACGCAGCCCCAGGAGAATAGACACTTTCTCAGGAAGTGAACTCTTGTCCTTCAGAAGTGCCACGCCAGCATGGACCATTGTAATGGGTGTAGCAAAGCAGGGGAAATCCAGTCATGAATCAATCAGGGCCAGCTAACACCTCTCAACAAAGTATTCCCATCATCAAAGTCTGCTAAATCCTCTGTTTTCTCACGGCCACAGACAGTAGAAGCACATACCATATCGCAAAGAACACCACTCTGAAAACAGTGGAATTCCAGACAGGAAACAATCAGGGCCAGCTAACACCTCCCAACAAAGTATTCCCATCATCAAAGTCTGGTAAATCCTCTGTTTTCTCATGGCCACAGACAGTAGAAGCACATACCATATCGCAAAGAACACCACTCTGAAAACAGTGGAATTCCAGACAGGAAACAATCAGGGCCAGCTAACACCTCCCAACAAAGTATTCCCATCATCAAAGTATGGTAAATCCTCTGTTTTCTCACGGCCACAGACGGTAGAAGCATATACCATATTGCAAAGAACACCACTCTGAAAACAGGGGAATTCCAGACAGGAAACAATCAGGGCCAGCTAACACCTCCCAACAAAAAATTCACTCAGAGAGGAAACAGCCAGGCTGTAAATCTGCAAAGCCATTACATCCTTATCATTTTTCCTAATTGCAGCATTCATACTTGCCTCTAACAGACAAAAAAAAATCAGAACTATTGTATATTCACAACCTTTAAGAAATAATATCCCCTGATGGCACAGCATGTGAAAGCGCTGAGCTGCTGAAATTCTGGACTGAAAGTCCGCAGCAGGTTTGAATTGGGGGACCAGAGTGAGCCCTCACTGTTAGCCCCAGCTTCTGCCAACCCAGAAGTTCAAAAACATGCAAATTTGAGTGCATCAATAGGTACTGCTCCAGCGGGAAGGTAACGCTGCTCCATGCAGTCTTCCCACATGACCTTGGAGGAGTCTACGGACAACGCTGGCTCTTTGGCTTAGAAATGGAGATGAGCACCAAACCCCAGAATCAGGCATGACTGGACTTAATGTCAGGGGAAAACGTTTACCCTTTAGGGTTGTTGTATGTCTTTCGGGCTGTGTGGCCATGTTCCAGAAGTATTCTCTCCTGACGTTTCGCCCACATCTATGGCAGGCATCCTCAGAGGTTGGGAGATATCCATACCTCACAACCTCTGAGTATGCCTGCCATAGATGTGGGCGAAACGTCAGGAGAGAATACTTCTGGAACATGGCCACACAGCCCGAAAGACATACAACAACCCTGTGATCCCGGTCATGAAAGCCTTCGACAACACGTTTACCCTTTACCTTAACTACCACCAATTCCTCAATACTTTATTTCCCATACCACCATATTTCGCCACAACAAAGCGTGGTCGGGCACAGCAAGTATATCTATATATATAAAAGAGTGATGGCATCAGTGCAGCGGACAAAACAACAAAACTACAGGCCTCCCAACCTCGAAATTTGACAATACAACCCATCATCCATGGCTCTAGGTTGATACAACAAAAAGAAAAGAAAAATAAAGTCCTAATTACAGAGAGAGGAATAATAGTTTTTATCCAATTGCTGCCAGTTAGAGGGCTAAGCTCCGCCCACTTGGTCTCCTAGCAACCTACTCAGTCCAGGGGACAGGCACAGTTAGGCCTCAGGCCTCTTCCACACTGCCTATAAGATACAGATTATCTGATTTGAACTGGATTATATGGCAGTGTAGACTCAAGTGTAGACTCAAGTGTAGACTCATGTGTAGACTCAAGTGTAGACTCAGTGTAGACTTATATTATCTGCTTTGAACTGGATTATCTTGAGTCCACACTGCCAGATAATTCACTTCAGTGTGCATTTTATACAGCTGTGTAGAAGGGGCAGTTCTAGGCAGATAATATAAGATTACAAATATACAGTAGAGTCTCACTAATCCAACATAAACAGTGTTCTCTATCCTCACCACTTTCACAGTACACAAACAACCAAATGCATACTAAACATAAAGACAACCATACAACAGACATTCAATACCACCACTACCTCAACAATTTCTCACCAACACCACCAGACAGCGCCACAGCAACGCGTGGCTGGGCACAGCTATATAATATATTATTATTAAAACTATAAATACCAGCAACTACAACTCCCTACTCAATTAATTAATTAACAAAACATTAAGTCACCAACTACAACTCCCAAAACAAGGGATTAAACATTAAACATGTACAGTAGAGTCTCACTTATCCAACATAAATGGGCCGGCAGAACGTTGGATAAGCGAATATGTTGCATAATAAGGAGAGATTAAGAAAAAGCCTATTAAACATCAAAATAGGTTATGAGTTTACAAATTAAGCACCAAAACATCATGTTAGACAACAAATTTGACAGAAAAAGTAGTTCAATGCACATTAATGTTATGTAGTAATTACTGTATTTATGAATTTAGCACCAAAATATCATGATGTATTGAAAACATTGACTACAAAAATGCGTTGGATAATCCAGAACGTTGGATAAGTGAGTGTTGGATAAGTGAGACTCTAGTGTACTTTTGTAGAAAGCATGTACAAAATAAAGTTTAAATATGTTTTTGTATCACATTTTTGAAATTATTTCTCACATTACTACAGAAATATGATTCCATAGATGAAAGAATTAACACATTAGAATGGACACACACATTAGAAATTGGCCCATCCACTTCCATTTCTTATTCTACGCTTCTATATATTTTATACTGTTTAATTTTGTACAATTGATACACACAGTCAACAGTGACATGAGAGAGGCCTCCCACAGGATGGTAACATTAAACATCCAGGTGTCCCCTGGGCAACGTCCTTGCAAATGGCCAATTATCTCACACCAGAAGCGACTTGCAGTTTCTGATGTCACAACAAAGAAATAAAAAGCTAAAACTGATTATAGTATTAAGAAGCTAGGAAACATGAAAGCACAAGAGCAAATGCCCATCCATTTGTTAAAATACTGTAAGACTGACTTGTAAATTAAGTTGCAACTTGTCACTAATTAGGACAGCCTGGATTCCCTTGCTCAGAAGGCTGCCGGAGACCTGTTGTATCCCCTGGATTATGTAAAAAGGCTGTTGTATTGATGGTTATCCCAGGCAGTACCACACGCCACGTGGAAGATGTTTTGTATGTGCTGTAGCCTGTACGCATGCGCAGCGCGGGGATTTGATCACCGTTTGGGCGATGGTGCAGTGCAGTGCGCATGCACAGCGTAGATTGCTGGAAGCTTCTTCGAGCGAATGGGAGATCTGCGCTGTGCTAGAAGCAACTTAGGGCGACATGGCCCAAATCGGCCTAAGTTGCTGCTGGACGCAGGCACAGTTTTGCCGGCCGATCCGCGCGTGCGTCCAGCAACTCAGGCCGACTTGGGTGATCTGAGCTGTCTGTGCGTAATGGCGCTCCATGCAGTCATGCCGGCCACATCTCCAAGGTCATGTGGCTGGCATGTCTGCATGGAGTGCTGTTACCTTCCTGCCAGAGTGGTACCTATTGATCTACTCACATTTGCATGTTTTCAAACTGCTAGGCTAGCAGAAGCTGGGGCTAACAGTGGGAGCTCACTCTGCTCTCCGTATTCAAAGCACCATCCTTTCGGTCAGCAAGTTCAGCAGCTCAGCAGTTTAACTTGCTGCACCATAGAGGGCTCCTCTTAGGTTTTTCTTAGGCAAGGGGTATTCTGAAATAGTTTTTCCAGTTCCTACTTCTGAAATAAGCCTACAGCTCCTGGTATTTGCTGGCAATCTCCCATCCAATTACTAATCAGAACTGACCCTGCTTAGTTTGCAAAATGTGACAGGATTTAGTGCCTTTAGGGTATTTAGGCCAAACATTTATGAATAAGACTGAATTATTAAAAGGAGATTATATTCTTATATGGATGCACGGTGAAGGTTTCAAATTGTAATGTGAATATATACTATAAAGACAACTAATTGCACAGTAATGTCAGAAGTGTTAGATCTAATGTCATATCCAAGGCACCTATAGGATAGGGGAATTGGACTGGATAGCCTTTGCATTCCCCTTTCAACTCTATTCGTCTATTACTTGCCTTTGAGTCCAATGGCGGAGGTCTTTAATCAGGGGCTGGATGGCTATCTGTCAGGAAGGCTTTGATTGTGCCTTTCTGCCTGGCCAATTAGGGCTGGACTGGATGATCTTTAGAGGTCTCTTCCAACTTGAGGATTCTATGGTTCTATCGCCCTATTTCTCCAATGTCTACGAGGCTGTGTGGCCATCTGTCGGGAGGGCTTTGATTGTGACTTTCCTGGCTGACAGAATAGGGTTGGACTGGATGACCTTTAGAGGTCTCTTACAACTCTAGCATTCTATGGGTTTATAGCCCAATTTCTCTAATGTCTACAAGGCTGGGTGGCCATCTGTTGGGAGGGCTTTGATTGTGCCTTCCTGCCTCTTGCATAAGATTAGACTGGATGAACTTTAGAGGTTTTTTCCAACTCTAGCATTCTTTGCTTCTATAGCAATATTTCTCCAATGTCTATGAGGCTGTTTGGCCATCTGTCGGGAGGGCTTTGAATGTGCCTTCCTAGCAGAATAGGGTTGAACTAAATGATTTTTAGAGGTCCCTTCCAACTCTAGGTTTCTTTGCTTCTATAGCCCTATTTCTCCAATGTCTATGAGGCTGTGTGGCCATCTGTAGGGAGGGCTTTGATTGTGCCTCTCTGCCTGGCCAATTAGGGTTGGACTTGTCGCCCTAAGTGGCTGTGCGCACAGCCACTTAGGGCGACCTGGCCGATGTCGCCCTAAGTGGCTGTGTGCACACGCGGATCGGCCGGCCGATCCGCGCGTGCGCACAGCCATTTAGGGCGACATGCAGTTTGGCGCGGAGCGGCGGCGCGGCGGCAGCGGCGGCGCTACCGGGCGCTGTCAAGGTGCCAAACTGCATGTCGTCCTAAGTGGCTGTGCGCCCGCACAGATCACCCGGCCAATCCGCGCGTGCACACAGCCACTTAGGGCGACCTGGCCGATCTGAGCTGTCTGCGCACGCGCACACAGCTCAGATCGGCCATGTCGCCCTGAATGGTGGGTGCACGCGTGGATTGGCCGGGCGATCCGCGCGGGCGCACAGCCACTTAGGACGACATGCAGTTTGGCGCCTTGACAGCGGCCGGTAGCGCCGCCGCTGCCGCCGCGCCGCCACTCCGCGCCAAACTGCATGTCGCCCTAAATGGCTGTGCGCACACGCGGATTGGCCGGCCGATCCGCGCGTGCGCACAGCCACTTAGGGCGTCCTGGCCGATCTGTCTGCGCACGCGCACACAGCTCAAATCGGCCATGTCGCCCTGAATGGTGGGTGCACGCGCGGATTGGCCGGCCGATCCGCGCGTGCACACAGCCATTTAGGGCGACATGGAGTTTGGCGAGGAGCGGCGGCGCGGCGGCAGCGGCAGCGCTACCGGGCGCTGTCGAGGCGTCGACAGCGCCCCTAGCGGCGTGCGCCCTAGGCGGTGGCTTAACCGGCCTCGTAATATAAACCGGCCCTGTTGGTTAATAACCAATGCCTCTTTGTAAGAATGGTGAGTGCAGTCCACAGGTTGGGATGATTTTAGACTGTGGTGAGAAGGGAACATTATTAAGGATGAATAAGAGGAAATGTTGTGAAACAGTAAAAAGGCTGGAATTCACAGCATCTCTCATGTGCATGCACATATACATGCATATCCCTATCTCACAAAGGGTTTAGGTTGAAAACTGACATTGTTGAAGCTCTTACATGAGAATTCCATGAGTATGGTATTGTTGGGACCCTTTATGGAATCTTCAGAAACTGTGCAGCATGGGAGAATACCTCTAAAGAGTTCTTGTTTCATAAATGGTTTACACAAACTTTTAAAAGAGAAGTAGTCTGTTGCATGTGCCCATGCCTGTACGTGCTTTTGTTGGCAAGACAACATTTTGTATAAACCCACTCATATTGGAATGTCTCACCACAGCCTGAAATCAATGCTTGTATCCATTGTATCCAGGGAAGCAAATAGTAAGGTATGTTACTTGGTTTAATTTATTTATTTATTTATTTATGCCTTTATTCATTTATTAAAGGCAACAGGTTACAGGAGTTGTCTTCATAGACCTGTCAGCATCTTATGACACTGCAAATCATCGCCTTCCCCTGAGAAAAATTTATAATCTCACAAAGGACTACCACCTCACCCACTTCATAAGAAATCTGCTTCAAAACCGGAGCTTTTTTGTTGAATTCCAGGGCCAGAGAAGCAGCTGGCGAAAACAGAAGAACAGCCTGCCCCAGGGGAGTGTGCTCGCTCCATCAGTGTTTAACATTTACACAAATGACCAGCCATTGCCAGAAGGGACAGAGAGTTTCACCTATGCTGATGATCGTGCCATCACCGCCCAAGCAGGGAGCTTTGAAATGGTTGAACAGAAGCTCTCTGAAGCTTTAGGTGTTCTTACTGCCTATTACAGGGAAAAACAGCTGATTCCTAATTGATCTAGAATGCAGACATGTGCTTTTCACCTTAAGAACATACAAAGCATCTCAAGCTCTGAGGATTACCTGGGAATGAACCCCACTGGAGCATTGCAGCACACCAAAATACTTGGGAATTACCCTGGACTATGCCCTAACTTACAAGAAGCACTGCTGGATGATCAAGCAAAAAGTGGGTGCTAGAAATAACATTGTACAAAAGCTGACTGGCACAACCTGAGGATCACAACCAGACACAGTGAACATCTGCCCTTGTACTTTGCTACTCTGGTGCTGAATATGCATGCTCACTGTGGAATACATCTCACCACATTAAAACAGTGGATGTGATTCTTAATAAGACATGCTGCATTACCACAGGATGTCTATGCCCCACACCACTGGAGAAATTATACTGTTTAGCCAGCATTGCACCACCTGACATCTGCTGGGAAGTAGCAGCCATCAATGAAAGGACCAAGGAATCAACATCTCCAGCCCACTTCTTGTTTGGGTATCAGCCAGCATGCCAATGCCGTAAATCAAGAAATAGTTTTCTAAGATCTACAGAGATTCTCGCAGGAACACCTCAGCAAGCGAGAATCCAAAAGCGGCAGGCCAAACCCCAGAATTTCAATCAGTGGCTGATGCCAGATGAGAGATTCCCTCCTGAGTACACAGAAAACTGGGCGACTTGAAAGGCACTGAACAGACTGTGCTCTGGCACCACGAGATGCAGAGCCAACCTTAAGAAATGGGGCTACAAAGCGGCATGTGAGTGTGGAGAAGAGCAAACCGCAGACCACCTGTTACAATGCAGTCTGAGCCCTGCCACATGCACAATGGAGGACCTTCTTACTGCAACACCAGAGGCACCCCAAGTGGCCAGCTACTGGTCAAAGGACATTTAGTATAATGCCATTTTTTTTTTTAAAAAAAAACAACATTGTGTTTTCAAATACCATATATACTCGAATATAAACTGAGTTTTTCAGCCCCCTTTTAAGGCTGAAAAACCTTCCCTCGGCTTATACTAGGGTGACCGTCCTGGCGGGAAGGGGTGGGACTAAAAAACCAGGACCCTTCCCTCTCGGCACAGCAACCCTCACTCACTGCCCTTCTCCTCCTCTCGCTCCCAAAGTCAGAAGTCTCTTAAACTTCACTTTTCTCTTCTTTTCCTTCTCCCTCTTTCTCCTGCGCTGTCCCTGCCCTACTGGCCACGAGGCAGGACGGGGGGAGAGAGAGCGGGAGGAGAGCGAAATCATGCCGGGTGCCAGCATTTGCTTCCTCCTCCTCCTCCTCCTCCTTCCACCTTCCCTTCCCTGGGCTTCTGTGATGCCTGCCTTTCCTTCCAGCATAAGAGAAATCCCAGGCAAGTCCTGCTGAACTCTTCTCCTTCCTTCTTCCTTTTCCTCTTCACTTCCTCCTCTCTCCTTTTCAATTCCTCCTCCTCCTTCTTTCCCCTTCTGTTTTCTCTTCCTTCTTCTCTTCACCTTCACCTTTCTCTTCTTTTCCTTCTCCCTCCTTTGAGGCAGGAACGGAGGGGAGGGGAGGAGAGTGAAGCCATGCAAGGAGGCAGCTCCCTCCTCCTCCCCTTCCGTGATCTGCTCTTAATTTCCTGACTTCTAAAGAGAAATCTGAGGCAAATCTTGCTTAACTCTTTCACTGTCTTCTCCTTCTCCTTCCTTTTCAATTCTTCCTCCTCCCTCTTCTTCCATATAGGCCATGTAGTCCAGCCCCCTCCTGCTTTCAGGCAGGAAAACCACATAAAAGGCCCAAAAGATGGCAATCTAGCAATAACAATAATAATTATAATTATAATAACAACAATGTGGGAAGATACCCCAAAGGCCATGTAGTCCAGCCCCCTCCTGCTTTTATGCAGGAAAACCACAATAAAAGCCACAAAAGCCTGCAATCCAATCTCAATAGTAATAAAATTATTATTATTATTATTATTATTAATAATAATAATAATATGACCCCCTCACATATTGATACATGGCAATCAACATGTCTCCTCTCAGCCTTCTCTTCTGCAGACTAAACATGCCTAGCTCGTTAAACCATTCCTCATAGGGCTTGTTCTCCAGATCATTTTAGTTGCCCTCCTCTGGACACTTTCCAGTTTGTCAACATCTCTCTTCAATTGTGGTGTTCAAAATTGGATAAAGTGTGATTCTAGGTGTGGTCTGACCAAGGCAGAATATAGTGGAAGCATGACTTCCCTGGATCTAGACACTAGACTCCTATTTATGCAAGCTAAAATTCCATTGCTGATTTTAGCCACCCCATGACATTGTTGGCTCATGTTAACCTTCCTCCCCATGAGGACTCCAAGATCTTTTTCACACGTACTGCTGTCGAGCCAGGCATCCCCCATTCTGCATCTTTACATTTCATTTTTTTTCTGCCTAAGTAGAGTATCTTGCATTTGTCCCTGCTGAACTTAATTTTGTTAGTCTCAGCCCATCTCTCTAACCTGTTAAGATCATTTTGAATTCTGCTCCTGGCTTCTGAAGTATTGGTTTTCCCTCCCCATTTGGTCCCATCTGCAAACTTGATCATGCCTTCTAACCCTTCATCTAAGTCATTAATAAAGATGTTGAACAGAACTGGGCCCAGAATGGAGAAAGAGAAAGCAAAGCAAGCACACAGGAAGGAAGGAAGGAAGGAAGGAAGGAAGGAAGGAAGGAAGGAAGGAAGGAAGGAAGGAAGGAAGGAAGGAAGGAAGGAGGCAGAGACAATTCTTATTTTTTAAATTAACCAGTAGTTGCTGCATTTCCCACCCTAGGCTTATACTTGAGTCAATAAGTTTTCCTAGTTTTTTTGTGGTAAAATTAAGTGCCTCGGCTTATACTCAGCTTATACATTACAACTTGTACCCTCGATTCGCTTCTGACATGATAAATAAAAAAATAAAAAAATATTTATTTTTCACTCCCAGGACAGAGAATATCTGGGATTTTGTTGTTTTGTTTCAAGATCTTAAATAACCTGGTTAGCTTTGGGTATTACGCATCTTTACTTGGGACTGCTTACTATTCACATAACAACATATCATGAACTGACTCTGCAAGGATGCCCTTTAAAAGTTGTATGAAAAACTTGTGACCTTGATTATATATCAGATACAAAGGCATGCAGCAGAACTATTTTAGAAATAATAATAATAATAATAATAATAATAATAATAATAATAATAAATTTATTCTTATATCCCGCCCCATCTCCCCGAGGGGACTCGGGGCGGCTCACAACAATAATAAAAACAGTGACAAATTACACATTGTAAAATCAAACATGAAAAGCAGTCATACAATCAATACATACATCACATGTTAAAAACAAGGAGATAAAACAGTTCTAGGCCGAAATAGAGGGCTTCTGTAGCTTCGTGGCAGAAGTATTCAGCAAGGTATCAATAATCATGGCAGAACACTCTAATTAAATTAAATGGGTAGACAAATCAACCCCCAAAAATTAGTCGTCGAAGGCCCTCTGGAAAAGCCAGGTTTTAAGGCTTTTTCGAAAGGCAAGGAGGGTGGGGGCCTGTCTAATCTCTCTCGGGAGTGAGTTCCAGAGGCGGGGGGCCACAGCGGAGAAGGCCCTCTCTCTCGTCCCCACCAGCCGCAACTGCGAAGGTGGTGGGAGCGAGAGGAGGGCCTCCCCCGAAGAGCGAAGAGATCGTGCAGGTTCATAGGGGGAGATGCGGTCTCTAAGGTAGGTGGGTCCCAAACCGTTTAGGGCTTTGTAGGTGATAACCTGCACCTTGAATTGGGCCCGGAAAACAAACGGCAGCCAGTGGAGCTCCTTAAACAGAGGCGTAGAACGCGCCCTGTAGTTTGCTCCTGTTAGAAGCCTGGCTGCCGAGCGCTGAACTAATTGCAATTTCCGGGCCGTCTTCAAAGGCAGCCCCACGTAGAGCGCAAGAAAGATAAAGGATAGGAAGAAAAAGTGGAAAAATTTGGAATACAGCCAATAGCAGAAGAGAAGAAAAATTGGTTTCTTTACAAGTTCAGACTTGCTTTTAACTAGAGAATCCCGAGATTCACCAGCTGGGGCCTAATGCAAAAGATGCAAAATTTAAAATTAAAGCATTCTAAGCCAGAGCTGTGGATGGATTTCACAGATTTTACACCCTATTGGGTTGTTGTGTGTTTTCCAGGCTGTATGGCCATGTTCCAGAAGCATTCTCTCCTGACATTTAGCCCACATCTATGGCAGGCATCCTCAGAGGTTGTGAGGTATATTGGGAAAAAACTAAGCAAGGAAGGTTTATATATCTGTGGAAGGTCCAGGGTGGGAGAAGGAGCTCCATTCATTAGAAATTATGGTGGGAGCAACAAAGTGTAGGCATCCAAAAAGCACAAAAATTACCAACGGAGTTTTACATACAGCCAGGAAAACACACAACACACAACAACCCTGTGATTCCAGCCATGTAAGTATTCAACAACATATTTACATCCTACTTCTCATTTTGGCTTATCACAGACCTTCTCGTTCCAGCAGTGTAATTTGGAAGGGTTGCCGGTTCGAATCTAACCTGAGGAGAGTGTGGATGAGCTCCCTCTATCAGCTCCAGCTCCAGCTCCATGCGGAAACATGAGAGAAACCTCCTACAAGGATGGTAAAACATCAAAACATCCAGGCGTCCCCTGAGCAAAATCCTTGCAGATGGCCAGTTCTCTCACACCAGAAGCGACTTGCAGTTTCTCAAGTCGCTCCTGACACACAAAAAAATTGGAAGGGGAAATGGGTCTGTTACTTCTCTGGCTAAAAAAGCCTGAATCACAAATCCTTTCCTATCAATGACAAATCATTCAGAAATCTATCAATATATCATCTATTGATCTGTTTTCTACCCATCCTTGCTCTACTATTCTGTCACTGTCTCATAATACTTTCTAACTTGCAAGGTTGAGGGGAAAATCTGAGATGGAGAAGTGGGAAGCGTTAAGCACCCTTATAAGCATTAATAGTTTATTTCAAAATGCCCATCTTTGAAAGTGCCTTTTCTTTAACCAAAGAAAGAAAGGAAGGCTTGGAGTGATGTTACATATACATGAATTGTAAACTGATTAAGGAAAGGCCACTTTCAAAGAGCCTTTTCTACCTAGAGGTGATACTATGCAAAACATTGGTTGAATATTGTTTCTATTGACAAGAAAGAAATATCTACACTTTTGTTGGTCTTGTTTCTCTGCTTCCACAAAGAGGTTGCTTTGGCAAAGCAGCAGGCATCACCATACTAACATATTTGGCTTTTGAAATTTGAAATTACTTTTCAAACCAGCTACAACATTAATGTTCATAAGCATAATATATTAGCAGCTCTGTAATTAATTTCTTTCATTATTCATGTACTTTGTCTTTTTTCCCAGGTCTTCCTTCAATTAGTTTTACATTTTTCCAATAGCATCTTTGAAAGAATGAGATCTCCATTTTATGCTCTCAGCTGTAATATGCAGGATCCCAATACTGTGTTAATTTCAATGTAGGCATCCCATTGAATCTACAGCACAACTTTTTAAATACATCTTGACAAAAAATTTGGAAGCGTGCACTCTACTCAAATAGTATTTATTCTGACTAATTATGAACACTTGTGAAATTTTCTTTCTGGGTTGAATAAGATCTACAGTGAGAGGCAAACCTTTGCTTTCTACCACAGTGAGTCAGTATACTGCAAATATTATTTTACTTTTTTTTGAGGAAAGTTGTGCATTGTATTAAACAAGTGGGGATTCAATAACAAAGCACTTCCATAATGACAGGTGGTGCAAAGACGCCAGAGCATGTATGCAGCTATAACACTCTGATGTCTTTATTTTCAAGCTCTTCTTGTGGGTTTTTTTTTCATCTGGTCTGTATATATAATCAGAAAGCATTTTGCTGTCATAGTTACAGACTGTGAGAGAGTACTCATGCTGAATTTTAAAGACACAGATGTACTCTGGAGAATCACACTCATGTCACAAAATACATGCAAATACAACACAAGAATGACAGTATGCAAACTAGCCCAGAGAGAGTGAGCTGTGCAGTTGCCACAAGGCTATGAAGACACTGTCAAAAATTACTCCAAAATGCATTTTAGTCAAGGATGCGAATATTGCACATACAAAATGGAAAACAGAGGGAAACCATTGAATTACTGTTTCAGAGGTCATACCATTCAAATGACACACATTGAAGCATTAAAATGCTACTATAAACAATATTAATACTGACTTCCTTGTAGACAAATCACCTAGAAAAATGACTTAGAACAATTGTTCACACTGCTTGCATTATGGTTGCACGAGTTTTCAAATGTGAACATGCCTTCTTATTGCGATGATAAAATAAACATTTTAAAAACCTTAAGCATGAGGAAGGCGTGGTTCTTGCTGATTAATATAGCACCATATTTTTCTTAAAAGGACAACCATTGGCTTAAATCTTGTTTGATCAGAGTAAACCCATTGAATCAATGGAATTTATCAGTGTATAATAGGCATTAGGCATGTGCCTAATCGATAGTCGAAAACTAATTGAATAGATCTACTCTAGTTGAGATGAAATAACATAGTTTTCCATTTGAGAATTCTATAGAGCAGATGCATAGTTGGGCCAGCTTAAATTAGACACCACAAGAACAGTCGGCCCTTAGTGACATTGAGTTGCCAGTGTAAACAACATGCCAATATCACAGTTAACATGGTCTTCATCCTGCATCTTCTTCAGTATCTAAGCCTTCTACTTGCTCACTCTAGGAAGCCAGCTCTAGACAATGTGCAAGCAATATGAACCCATGCAGACATGTTTTAGTCACGTGAAAATATAAGCTACATGGACAAACCTGATCTTGGAAGTCACAGCCCTGGTGGCATTGTGACTTTATTAAATTATGTAGAAACCACTGCCCTGAGCTACAGTGGTAAAAAGTTGCTTCTATGGCTCTCAGGTGCATTTCAACAGTTTGTATAAAACTTATTCAGTTATATTGTATACCTCCAAAGCAGAGATGGGCTAGGGGCAGAATGACGTATTTTGCAATGTTTAGACCCTGCAAGGACATTTTGTATCCAGGAGAGACTTTAAAATGCTTTTAAATCTTTTCCTCTCCAGGCCTAAAATGGTGAAGAAATGTCATTAAAGTACTCCCTAGAGTTGCAACCAAGAAGCCACCACACTGTCTTCACCCTAGTGGGCTTTGCTAGATGTCATATAATATTTACATATGTGTTATAGACCACAGCAGCTTAAAACTTGTGGGTAAATGTTATAAATTTCTATGCTGCTGTCTTCCTTCTCCCCTCTTTACCTCCTTAATTTTTAATAATCTACTGATTTCAAACTTCGGTCACCCAAGGATGATAGATTTTAAATCCCAGCAGCTTCAGCTACTTTGGCCAATGGTCAGAGATCTTAGGAGCTAAAGTCCAAAACACTTTGTGGGGGGGGGGGGGGGGCAAAGCCTAGGAATTGCTAACCTAACATGATGAAGAGTGTTGCAGAACTCAGTGTGGCACACTGTCGGGAAATTGTAAGCAATCATAATCAAGGTATTACACACGCATGGAATTTGGATTTTCTTTTGATGAAAAAGCATCTCCTATAAAGCCTTTGAATTGGAGCAGGTGTATGACAACTCCACAGTGGATTGTGGGTGATTCAGCCATGCCAAATGTTAACTAAAGAAGTTCTTATAATGTAAAAGTTTGTTTTAAACATTCCAGCTGTGTAAGCTGTCAAGTTGTGAACCTGAAAAACATTTTGCTGGGTAATAATAAAAAATAGATTCCGAGAACAATAACCCAGATTCAGTTTGCATTCACAATTCTATTAAAGGCTAATGAATAAGCAATTAAGTCAATTGGGTTTAATTGTTTCTTCCCTCTGCTACTATGGAACTATTAGTCTTCACTCTGAGCTGCAAGGTTTTTTTTTTTTACAATACTGTATTGTATATTTACACACTGCTACTCTCTATGCCTAATGAAAAGCTCGGGATTCGTCATGTTGTGAAGCCTATTAACTGATATTGTTTAATCCACAGGGACTCAATTTTCATTCCATTTAATGTATATGGTATTGCTAGATACTCAGCCCTGTTTGCCTAAAAGCAGAATGGGTCCTAAAAGTTAATCTGTTAACAAGGGCATTAAAGCAAATACCAGAAATTGAAGGAAGAATTCCCCTTCTCCCACGTTATGAGGTGTGTGCTTTTAATAAATCAGGAAAATAAAAAGCGTGATCTTATACAGATGGTTCCAAAACCTCCCCCCTCCCTCAATGTCTGAGCTGTTTTCATAAAGGTTATCAATTCGTAGTGAAGTGTCTAGAACTGTGAAAAATTAGATAATGAGAAATGGCAAGGAAGACTTTCAGAACTTTCAGTGGGGGAAGTGATAGGGCTGTCTCTGATTTGATTAGATGAGGGCTAGGGATTGAAATTTGGAGTCCCCAGACTCCAGGGGTTCAACCTGCTGAGCTGCTGACCAAAAGGTCAGCAGTTCAAATCTGGGAAGTGCGGTGATCTCTTGCTGTTAGCCCCAGCTTTTGCCAACCTAAAGTTTGAAAACATGCAAATGTGAGTAGAGAAATAGGCACCACTCCAGCAGGAAGGTAATGGCCCTCCATGCAGTCATGCCAGCCACATGACCTTGGAGGTGTCTATGGACAATGCCGATTCTGCAACTTAGAAATAGAGATGAGCACCAACCCCCAGACTCGGACACGACTAAACCTAATGTCAGGAGAAAACCTTTACTAGGGCTTGAAATATCAATGAATGCTCTTCTCAAAGGGTGCGAATAATACTTTTAGCAGTGTTCTTAACATTGAAAATCTCATATGTGGTATTTTTGCACAGTAATAATTTTTCATGAAAAAAGTTTCTGCACTGAATTTTTTTTCTATTCAGGAAATTTTATTTATTGCCCAAAACATCCACATATGTTTTTTATGCAGAATAATTCCTGAATTCCAAAAGTTCTCCTCAGTCCAGGATTCATCTCAGTGGGGTTTCTTGACACTTGGGAAATATGGAGTACATTTACTTCTTTACTGGTATGTGAGCTAGTTATCCTTGTATGGATGCATTCACACAATTTATCCTTTGAGGTTGTCTTGGACTTCTGTGTGTTCTGAATCACACCTCCCAGAATACTTTGCCATTGGCCATGCCACTTGGCACTTCTGGGGATTAAAACCCAAACGTGGAGAACAGGTTCCTCCCTTCTTTCCTAAGCAAGGTAATGGACTGCCATGGTTTCACTACACTGCCCAAGAAAAGTGAGTAGTTCTTCTTCAGAGGATTTCAATAACATCTAGAGAATAATTTATAAAACTTAGATGGCCATCTCTCTTTAGCTGAGGATTCTTATGCTGTTAGGAGGCCAGATTGGGTTGTTCCATTTCTATGATTATTCTAACTATAAAAAGCTACAGTTGTGTCAGGGACTCAAGCACAGCAATGTGCAAATGTTGGTTGGATTGTTCAGGTAGGAAGCAGAGAATGTGCACTCATCTGGAGGCACACAGGAAGAACCTGATGACATCTTGTTATAACAAATTTCCCATATTAATAAATAGATATAGTAATTTAGGATGAGATAATGACATTGGACTTGTCACCTGATTTCACCCATCGCCTTTTGCCAGGAAGAGTCTAATCTGTGGTGTGACTTTAGAATAGCACTGCCTAGCAAAACTATTCCAAACTTTGATTTCAGAGTCAGAACCTGAACATCTTCCAATATCACAGGGGAGCCATTCTGATAACATAAAAACAATGTCACAAGGGGCAACCGCAGTGATGTTATTACTGCCACCTTGAATCCCATGTTCACCACCTTTGAATCCCATGCTGGGAGAAAGAGTGGATTACAGGCAAGCATGAATAATAGTACCTTACACATCAACCATAACTGCAAACAGTATGCCATGCAAACAAAAAATCAAAATTAAGTAGTGAAGAAAAATACATACAAACTAACATTTTTTAAAGGCAGAGCTCTTACTCTATTGAAATTTCTTTCCAATGACTAGCAACTCCAATGGTAGGTGGCACTTTATTCATAATTCTTCATGGTAGCTGCTACTCCTGTTTTGAGTTACAGAAGCTTGAAGAGGGAGGAAACAAGACACATTCTGTTGTCTGTGCCAAATGGGGGAGTGAAATCCCAATCCCCTCACTTCATGAATAACATGATGCAGCACTGACTAGCCCATGCCAATGATTGACAGATAGTTATTATTACTATTTACCATGATTGCAATTCTACAAAGAAGTTGCCCATGTGCAAGTGCTTCTGTAATAAAGCAGTCACCCTTGCTTGTGATCCCACTGAGAAAGAATGCAAGTGCTGTTTATATTCTACAGACTATAGCAATCATTCTGCTGGGTTGTTTAAATGGTTTATATATTGCAGAGGCACACTCTACATACTACTGAGACCTCAGTTAAAGTTGATACACACTACTTGAAAACATGTGAACCTTTGTCAGTGCAAAGGGACACATCTATCTTTAATCTCTTCTTTTGTGTGTTAAGTGGATTCTCTGGATCAAAAATAATTTGAAATCAGATAATTGGTTATCTACAATGTAGAATTAATGTAGTTTGGCACTATATTAACATTGAGCTATGGCATTATGTGAGTTTTAGTTTGTGCGACACCAGCACATTTTGGTAGAGAAAGCTAAAGGCCTTGCAAAACTAGGTAACAGCAGGTGGAATTGCATTTCTCACAATTGTAGCCTCACTTTGGAACCATCATTTATTTAGCCTGAGAACGCTAGTGTACTAACAAATAACTAACATATCAACATGATTTCTGAAGAAGGATAATATGAGATATTATGGGTCAAGAGAAGTCATTGTTATTGTTTCTGTGGAGAGAGAAAAATTACATAACACAAAAAACTAACAAACCATATGCATTTCATAAAAGTCAAAATCATTGAAATGTGGTGAACTTAGAAGTCATATTGCAAGTGGCAACAGTGAAGGCCTTCAGAGCTGGAAGATGGAACTGCATGTAAAGAAAACACATGTTTTTTTAACAACACTATTGACTTTCTCCCTTGTAACCAGACCTTTCCTGCTGCTGCTACAAAGAACCACCCAGCCCAGCAGCATTTGCTGAATGTGTCTCATTAATAACACAGAAATACAGGGCATAGGTGTCTGAGTTTGTCTATGCAGCTGGTCAATGAATAGACTTGTGCAACAGTTTCTCCATGTATTTAATCTCTCTTACAGGGTGTTTTCTTTGCTGTGTTCAAGCTCTCACATCCACCTGTAAGGTCTAAAAATCCAATTTCTCTGTGAAAGAGACTTAAGAGGCTATGTTCTGTGACATGGAGAAGTTTATTTTGTTGTTTTTACTGCTGTTGTTTGGTTGATGGTTTATTGCTGTGACTCTGAACATATTTATAATATATGTAATAGCTGGATGTGGTTTGAACAGGATTTTTATTGAATATATTTTAATTATTTTTAACTTGCATTTTTATATTATCTTTATTAAAAATTAACACAAAAAACCCCCAAAAAATGTTTTACTATATAAAACACATATAAGGATTAATACTAATAAACCACAAACTATCTTAACTGTACATTAAAAACTATTTTAAAAACCCACAGTGGGAGGAGGACAGGGCTTGGCTTCTAATCCTCCAGCTGAAAATATTATTTACCTCATAACCCTTCTTCATCTCGTATAAACTATAATAATGCTATTGTTTGTCAAACTAGATAACGTATGCAAACATCTACTTGACATGATTTTGAGAATTCAGACTATTGATCTGCTCCATGTATTTCACAAATAAGCAACAGCTGGTTGCCATTCTTGCTTGAACTTTTTTGTTCTATTGTCCTGAATTATGTTTGTCGGCCTGCCATCCTACCTAAGAACCTTTTCACATTGAGGTCCTGAAACTAGGGAACAGTAGGGGCATTAGTTGGGCAGTGGGGCAAATCTGGCAGGCAGTGTGGGAATATATTGCCCCGCACCCCACCTTACCTGCATCAACCCTTCCCCATTCCACAGGAAGAAGCATCGCTGACCGGTTTCCCCCTGCGCTTTCCCTTATTCTATCTATCTTACTTACTTATTAAAGCAATCCCTTGTTGTCTGAGTATGATGGCCTTCCAAGTGTAGTGTCTTGGTGGTAGATACGTAGGTGACTGTAGAGCCCTATTCTTGACCCACATGTTCTTCCATAGTGAAGACATCAGTTTCCAGGTGGAAGACGGTCCCGTTCAGGGTTGTCTTGACACACCTTCCTCTTGGCATGTTTCTCCCTCTCGCCTTCTATTCATGCCTCTTCAAATTCCATAGCATTGCTGATCACAGCTGACCTCCAGCTAGAGCGCTCAAGATCCAGGGCTTCCCAATTCTCAGTGTCTATGCCACAGTTTTTTAGGTTGGCTTTAAGCCCATCTTTACATCTCTTTTCCTGTCCACCAACATTCCATTTTCCATTCTTGAGTTGGGAGTATAGTAACTGCTTTGGAAGATGGTGACTGGGCATTCGGACAACATGGCCAGTCCAGCAGAGTTGATGGTGAAGGACCATCACTTCAGTGCTGGTGGTCTTTGCTTCTTCCAGCATGCTGACATTTGTCTGCCTGTCTTCCCAAGAGATTTGCAGGATTTTTTGGAGGTAACGCTGATAGAATCATTCTGGAGTTGAGTGTGAAATCTGTAGATGCCTGTTATATGCTTAGTCTATCTAATGAGAACGTGAGATGTCTCCTGTGTTCTCTAGGCAGCATCCTAAGATGCTGCCAGGTTGCTTCCTGTATAGGGCCATGCCTGAAGCAGCCTTGTGTCTTATGACAGGCTCCACTGGGATCTGTTGAAGAAGCATTTTGGAAGCATCCTAGGAAGCTTCCTGAAGCCAATGTGAATGAGGTCCTAAGTCATACATCTTCAACAACTAATCTGTTGATATGATGTCCTTGATTTACCATTTGTGCATACAGACATCGTGCTGCCATTCGTCCATATTTTTTCATGTTGGTCATGTAATAGTGTTCTGGTTTCATCTGTAAATGTATGTTCAGAGGTTTTTCAGTTATACAATATATTCTGACACAAAACCTTTTTTGCTCTGCTACAAATAAACAAGTCTATCATGTGTGGAAAAATGTAGCCACTTCATCTTTAGCTTGATATGTCCAACAACCATTAGGTGTCCCTTTATACATTTTAGACATTTTTTCAGGTTTAAATACCATCTATACATTGTTTTATTTATACTAGTATTTTGTTTTCAGTATAATTGGTCCAGTTAATTTCGTTTAAAATATTTAAATGGATATAAATAAATAATAGCTGGGAGCAGCAGGGCTCAGTTTTCCCGTTGATCAAGAACCAGCAGACAGACATTTCCATTCCCCTCCCGCAAGTGATTTCTGGTGCAAGGAGGCATTGCAACAGTGATCCTGTTTTGATTGTTGCATTGGAGATCTGGAGGAGGTGGATACATTTGAATGTTTTCTTTTAATTGGTCCCCGTTGCTCACAGCAACTGCTGCCCCAGTACTGAAGCATTGAAGGTAGGTGTGGAACAAGAGTTGGATATATTTAGATAATTTAAGTGGCTCAACTAGAATCTTACCCATTTTATTTGCCTATTTATGAACCATCCTGGGAATCTGTAGCTTGGATAGCAATATATATGAATTATATAAACAAATAAAGATAACATCAATGCTTATTTTATTTAAGTATTAAAATACTGCAAAGCCACTTCCCACCCCCAAATTAGGATATCCTAAGGCAGTTCACAAATGAAAGATTAAAGCAGACACTAACGTAATAAAAATAAAATAAGAAATTTCAGAAAACAAAACTAATTAGTGGCATAAACTGCAATTTGACCCATATTCATGTCCAATTGACTTTTGGGAGGAATCCAGATCTTAACATTCATAAGGAACTATATTTCTGTAAGGTATTGGTCAATAATGGAATTGCTATCTTAAATCAGATACTTAGTGGGGGTTTTTCCATTTTATTACCTCTATCAGTTAATTTGCAATATTTATCACTGAAATATTTCTTAAAACCAGATTTCTTACAATCCAGCTTTAAGTGCATTTAAAATTCCTATAGTCAATTATTGAGGCTAAGCAAATAAACAAACAAAAATTATATATATATAATTTTTGTTACCTACAAATAAACATGGCATGCAAGATTTGCAGTAAGAGTGGAAGAGAGAACTGGAAAATCCAGATCTGACTAATCAATGGCCATCATTTTTAACTTTTTCAACTAGTACACATATAGATCTCCAATTATGTCTTATAGAGCAGAAATAGCTCTTTGGGATATAGATTATCACAACATCCATTCAAGAAAGAGCTGTCTAAATCAGCAAAATGTTGGCAATACAATACTGCTAATGTTTCCATAATACATATATTTTGAAGTTGTCTCATAGTCACTATATTTTGGGAGAAAGTAGCCACATAAGTAAATTTGGTCTTGAAAGGTTCCTTGCTATTTAGGAGCCTGCATCTTCTTTTAAATGATTTGTTTATATCTTGGAAGGTAACAAATGTCCATTGGAACTATATTTTTACACCATTTTAACTAATAAAAGATTGATTCTTCATTAATGGAAAGATAGTTTTTCCCACTTTTGATCCAATTGACAAAAAATTCTAATTATGCTTATAGCATTTGAAAAAATAACACATAGACAAAAACTATAAAGGGGCTTATATTTGGATACTTGGTAAGCTTTTATAGAAACTTCCAATTAGTATGTTTTCCCCTACTGTGGTTTGTTATATTGGAACATTAATGTATATAGCTGGAATACCTTCTGGATATAAATAAACAATTAACAGCATGAACAGAAAAAATGAAACTTCCTTTAGTTCTAATACCTGTGGAGGAAACATTTTAAATAGAATGGTAAAAATGAATTCTGCCTTCAAGACCTTAATATAATCAGTAATACATTAGTGCAGTCATTCCTTTCTATGGGCTGAATCAAGTTTCAAACTAATCAAACAGAACATAAAAGATCAATACCAATGTAGTAAACACAGTACAGGGTATAGAGACCTCTTTCTTTCAATTACTGGTAAAGTTATTTTCTATAAGAATGATTTTGGGGGTTAGCTGAAAACAATCATTCTGAAATCTGCTTAAGCAGATGGTGGCAACTTACTGTATATACTCGAGTATAAGCCTAGTTTTTCAGCCCTTTTTTTAGGACTGAAAAAGCCCCTCTTGGCTTATACTCGAGTGAGGGTCCTCTCTGGCTTATACTCGAGTATATATGGTACATTTATTACTTTTCTCTATTTTCATTGGTATTATTACATTTATTATTTTACTCTATTATTATTGTTAGTATTACATTTATTTTACTCTATTATTATTATTATTATTATTATTAATAATAATACATTTATTATTTCACTCTGATATTATTATTGTTATTACATTTATTATTTTACTCTATTATTATTAAAAGGATACATAAGGGCATTTACATTGAAGAAGATGAAAATAATGATTTAATCAGAGTTGGACAGTCTTATCTTAAATTAGAGTTTTATGTAAATATTCAAAAACATTTAACCTACCGATGGCTCGATTAATGTAATTTTATTGGTTTCTATTTTTATTTCTGAAATTTACCACTCTTGGCTTTTACTTGAGTCAATGTTTTCCCAGTTTTCTTGTGATAAAATTAGATGCCTCGGCTTATATTTGGGTCAGCTTATACTCGAGTATGGGTTTATGTACCGTAGTACATAAATCCACAAGAATCTGGGTAATGGAGCCAGATTTCAGAAAAGTTTCTAATTTGGGTTTCAGATTTATCCATGCCTCAAGCAGTATGGCCCGGAAACTGTAGTCCACAAAATAGATGCCCCCAAATTTTCAACTGGATGCTGCAGCTGAACTGCATTTTAGTTCATGAAATTAAAGCCCTAAATGCAAATAATGGGTTTATAAAGGATAAAATATAAAGCAGTAAACTTTGTGTATTAGAGAATATGTGTATATTGCTGATAACACAGACATGGGCCAGTTCTAATCAGAATGCTAGCATAACTATAAACAAGATAAGAAAATGTTCAAAATTAATTGCATAATAATTATAAGTACTGCATTAAAGAGAATGGCTGGGCCAATTGGATGGTTGATATAATCTGAGGGAAGACAGTCAAGAATTGAATGTGCACAGTGTTATGTCAGGGAGGAGAGCAATTGTTTACATAAATGATCACTAGTAACTGTCTCTTACTTTTTTTGGATGAAATATATCCTGATTGGACTGGAAAAACTACCAAACAAGCCAAAAAGAAATAAATGTCAGACTGACTTGTCAGTCTCCATGGCAGATAAGGCTGCAATGCATCTTCTAACCCAGTGGCACAGTGGGTTAAACACTTGTGCTGGCATGACCGATTACTTGAAGGTTGAGTTGCTGACCTGAAGGTTGCCAGTTGGGGGACCCCAGGTTGAGAACCACTGAGATAGACCATCCTGGTAAGTGAAGAGAGAATCTCTGCTTTTAACTAGGTTTGAAATTTGAGTTCTTCTATAGATGATCCTGCTGAAGAAATGCAGAAAACAGAAAGGTTCAGTCCTTACGAAAGTGTAACATCTTACTTGCCATACATACTAATCTAATGAATGTATGATACATTACAAGCAATATAATGCAATAAAACAATGTACCTAAACTTTAACATGTCTGTATTTCTCAATAAGGTGAGTGTGTATTTTGGTATATCTATGACTAAATATAATAAATAGCCTAAAAGATTAACAACCTATTCATTCTTTTCTAAATATCCTAAGATTCCAGTACTTCAGAACACATAAGAGGAATGCTGATATTAACTCTGCCTGTCTGGATTTTACAATTAGCCACAGACTGGATGCCCAGATGGCTAGAAAGTGATCAAAGAGACCACAGACTGATACAGATTAACAAATTGCGAAAAATCCTCAATCCATGAGTTTCTCCTATCCTATTAAATTTTCATTGATATACTCCTTTGAGCTTCACGCAAATCTACCATTTGCCAAAATATACGATCCTGTGCTTTTCTTTTCCATTTCTGGCCAAATAGCTTAACCATTGGTTCATCTCACTGAGTATGAGGTCTGCCCAAGGGCCGCTTGTGGTCTCTTGGTATCCAATTTGTTAGTCAACATGTCAATTGGTTGTCTTTTGTTTGTGCTATATGCTCTGCCCATCTTCTTTTTGCCTCATAGATTTCATTGACCATGGCACATACCCCGGTTCTTTGACACAGCTCTTTATTGCTGACTTTATCTCTTATTGTCATGCCACGCATCCTTCTTTCCATTGCTCTCTGAATCACTGCCAGTTTTTCCTCCTCTAACGATGTTGTTGCCCATGTTTCAGATGTGTATAGCATTGCCAGTAAAACTGTAGTGTTGAAGATATCTGCTCTGACCTTCATTGGCAGCTTATCGTATGTTGCCATTGTCCAGTTTTGATTAAAAGCTGTCCAAGCTGCCTTACATCTTCTTGCCCATTCACCATTTGCCAAATTATTTGACTGTACTTGTTGTCCAAGATATACATATTCAGTCACTTCCTTAATTTCATCTCCGTTTAGAATGATGCAGCTCTGGACACACTGCTCATTTTTATTCATTTCATTTTCTTCAAGTTCATTTCCAGTCCTAGAAGAATCCTACCCAGAAGAATCCTCCACCTTGTGTGACTGTGGAACAGAACAATCAACTCCGCATCTGTATGCTTGCCCGCAATGCCCTACCTCATTCACAGAGGAGGAATTGTTTAGAGTTACGGACAATGCAGTCACTGTTGCCTGTTTTTGGTCTAAATTATTTAGTCGCTTATGCTCCCTCTATTTTATCAGTTTTATACCTATTTATGCAATGCTTTTGACAGAAAATAAATAAATTTACAGGACTGCCCACGAGACCACAGCAGCAGCAACAGATTTTGGCTTGCTGGCAAGAGAAGATCCAGAACTTCAAAATGTATAGTTAGCCAGTTCAGCAGCAGCAAATGTGTCTCTCAGCAATCAGAATTACAAATAAAGCCCATATTTACCTTCAAAAGCATGTGCTTTGGCATACAGTAGGAAAAACACAAGCAGCTGTTGCTGAAAGAAGCAGTTGGGAGGAGGAGATAGGCTAGGATATAAAACTGAGAAGGGTTAATGTGTATGTGTATATATGTGTGTTTAACGGGAAGAGGTGGCTGTAAAGGTGAGGATGTGATGCAGAGAAACATCCTATATAGATGTGTGGGAAAGAGGGTGGGAATTTGAGGAGAGTTCTTCTGAGCATGTGCAAGGAATGAGGGCAGAGACGAGTAAGACAGGGCTCTTTCCTGCTAGCTTTCAGTGAGCATTATTTGCCTACTTTTTCCCCTCCAACTTGCCTATCTCTCTCCCAACTCCTACGGTTGGTGTCATCCCTTTGATGAGGTCACACACCACTCTTGTAGCGACATTATTGGTTAGGTGTGCTTTACTTACTTAGGTGATCCCTCGTAGCCCAAGGATGATGCACCTCCAAGTGTAGTGGCAGTGGATGCATAGGTGGCTGTGAAAACCTATTCTTGACCCGTATATTCTTCTCCAGTGAAGTGCAGGGTGGTGACCCCTCTGGATGCGGCAGTCCAGTCAGGGATAAGAGAGGCATACGATGTTTAGGACACCTTTTCTAGCCCCTTTCCCATATGGGGTGAGCAGAGTGGATCCTAAAAGGGGCTGCTCAATCATCGATACAGCTGTCGGACTACTCAACTGCCTCGGACCTTGAGGTAAAGTGACTGAGTCCGTATCCATCGCCCATGTGCCAGTCTGTGACTAGGAGCTTCCAGATTTCACAGTCCTGCCCCCGTCGCCACTCACTGATCGCCATGGGAAATTTGTTGATTTGTTTTTATTTTTCTTGGAAGACGCCTGTGCTTGACCTTTTTTAATGTGTGAAGGTCAGTGCACAGCCGATCAACACACAGTCTTCACAGAGCGGGGTCCAAACCACTGGCGTGGTTGACACTATGTCGATGGCTTCCCAATCTGTTGCAGCCTTCTTCCACCTTCACAGGCATTGTAACGTGTACCATGTTATCCTCTGCCTGATACGTTGTTGAGGACTTCAAGTCTTCAAATTGTGCTTAGTCTGGAACCTCCTACATGGCCCCTACTGGGAGTACATGACTCTGGTGGTTTCACCCGCAGGTTAATTGGAACATGCAAGCCCCCTCACCACGACAAGATGACAATTGACTAAAGCCTAAAGGTGTAATCCTATGCATATTTACTTGGAGGCAAGTATCACAATATTTCTTGGGGTTTACTCCCTTATGAGCATGTTTGCAGCCTGGAATTGAGAGTCCCATAATCCTGGAGCCATCACTCTCTGGCTTTATGAAAAATGAATTAATGAAATTAACCATGAGTAAATTTTGCTTTGACTTTTAAAAAGCTTTACATGCATTCCTTTTGCATGTATATCCCAAAGCAGGAATGGCTGGTACCCTCATTATCAAGGGAGCAGTAAATTTTCTCTGGGTTTTATTCTGAATTTTAAAGAAGGTATCCAATCTATTTTGGGAATAGGGTTCAGTAATTTGATTTACAATGTATTTTAAAGGGTGAATTGGCTTTACTGTCCCATTGAAATGACTAGAGCTGCCAGACTTCCTGTGCAAAAGGATGATAGCCAAGAGCCAAACACAGTAACTTCCATTTGTGAGGAAGCATAAAAGAAAGTATTAATACTGAGATTTATTGCTGTACTTGTATTCCCGAAATGAGCTTTCTTGTGCTGATTTTAGTATTTTGAAATTAAAATATTGGATTTGGAATCACAATTTAGCCAGCAAAGCGTCACATGCAATATATAAATATGCTTGCAGATCTACAAGCATTCAAATATAACATTTCTAAGAGTTTAGGATGTAAAAATCTTCAGTGCAATATATCCTTTTCTGCATTCACAACTCACAGGCAAACCTCACAAGGCTTTTTCAAACCCTTTGCACAACATCCAGTCCATTTGCCTTCTGGCACATGCAGATTGTGCCAGAATTTGCAAGCCACACAAGTCCTGGTGCTGAATTGGACACAAACCCCACACCCTTCCCTTCTCCATGGATGGATACTGAGCCCCACTACTTCTGAAGGATTTGCTCCAAGAGGAAATTACTGGGTAACACTAGCCTATCATGAGCCACATTGAGCCATGTGACCACCATTTCCTCTCCCGCTGCTTCAGCTCCCCTCCCTTTGATACCATTCATAGTTACTAGGCTTGAGCGATCCATGAAAAAAATGTTTCTAAACTCGCTTCAAAAGTAGGGGGCGCTGGTGCTTCGTTTCTGAAACTACTTCCGAAATTTGGCCCAAAAAAGTTTCAAAACTTAAGAATATTTGGAATATTCAAAAATAATTCGTTAATGGTGGACGCACATGCGCAGTGGCCAAAAACAGCAGGGGGGAATTTACAGGACTCTCCTGCGCTCATTTTTTTTAGCTATCCTCTTCAAACTTGGTACAATGGTAGAACACAGTTAACACTGCTAGCTTACAAAAATTCAGAACTTTTCCCTTATCCTCTGATTTTTGGCAAATTTTGATAGCTTTTATAATAAAACCATTTTTAATAATTGCAGAAATCTGTTCCTGGTTTGAAAGTCTTATTTCCAGTTTCATTGGGTTGTCTTTACTTTTAAAGTCATTGTTCTACTACAGAAACTTTGTTTTTGTGGCTGAAACTTTGTTAAATTGGTGGACAGTGTCCCAGGAAACCATATGTGCTATAGCACCATGTCCCTTGTGCAAAGACAAAGTTCAGATTATATGCAGTGGGGACATATATTATCCTTATCCTCCTTATCCTTCCCCTCCTCCTCTTCTTTTTCCTCCTCCTTCTTTCGGAGGAGGTTTGCAAAGCTTTGGAGAACTTTTGTGCAAAAGAGGGAGAGAGAAAGGGAAGCCAAGGGAAACGTCTTCTCCTTTTTCCCCTCCTCCTCCTTCCTTCCTCCTTTATCCCAGATTATATGCAGTGGGTGCTCATATAATCCAGTTTAAATCAGATAATCTGGAATCAGATCCTGGGATATAAGGCAGTGTAGATCTTCAACACTCTATGTCAAGATCTGATCCCAGATTATCTGCTTTGAACTGGATTATATGTCCACACTGCCAGATAATAATCTTGGATAAGATAATCTAGGAGTGGATGTCTTCCGATGGGGCTTAGCCTGCTTCTAACCAGGAGGGGAGGGAACTCGCTCAGGAATGGGGCTTATGTCACATACACACAAATATAGAGCAAATTTTAAAAGGAAAAAAACATAGATTCCCAGAATGAGACTATTAATATTATATATATACGAGGGTTATCCAGAAAGTTCATTACATTTTGGAATTAAAAATATACAAAGTATAGAAGAAAACATTTACCATATTCAGTTGAAAGCCAGACCCAAATACCAGTTCTCACCATAGTCCCCACTGAAATCTAGGCAGTTTTCATAGCGATAAAAGTGTTTGGAAAGCCCTCCCTCCCCCAAACATTCCCGCCTGTCCTGAATTAATCTGCTTTTACCAGAGGAATCTTTTAGATACCTCCAATAAAATTCTGGCAGGGCCCACATTTTGGGCGCTATCTGGAAGCGTTCTGAGATGATCACCAACAAGCAAGCAGGATGACTTCAGCAAGCAGGATGTTCAGCAAACAGGATGACTTCCACCTCCTTCCCTTTCCATTTTTTCAACAATTAATACTCCACATGCCTGGCTTGTGTCCTGAACCAGGCTGGCTTCCCTTCCCTCAGCTGTGCATGTGCTGCACTCAGATTTCCACACAATCTTCCTGGATTGCTCTTCTGTTTTGCAAATGCTTGCAAGGAAGGTTTTTTGGGACAGGAAAGGTGTGCTTCTTGAAAAACCTTAGAAGAGCACCTTCCTTGCAAGCATTTGCAAAACGAAAGCGATCCAGGAGGATCGTGGGGAAAGCTAATGGGAGTACTAATTGTTGAAAAAATGGAAAGGAAAGGAGGTGGAAGTCATCCTGTTTGCTGAACATCCTGCTTGCTGAAGTCATCCTGCTTGCTTGTTGGTGATCATCTCAGAAAGCTTCCAGATAGGGCCCAAAATGTGGGCCCCGACGGAATTTTACTGGAGGTATCTAAAAGATTCCTCTGGTAAAAGCAGATTAATTCAGGACAAAGTAGGTACACCTGCTTTGTCCTGAATTAATTTGATACCACATAAGACCCAGGCCTTCCTGAAAGGCCCAGGTCTAATGGGTTATGAGACCTGTGGGTAATAACTACAGGGTAATCCTGGAACTACCGAGGGCCAATCCCTACTTCCCATCTTGCTTCTTCAGGTTCCATGAGCACCCACCCTCTCCACAAAAAGCCCCCCAAAGGCCCTTAAAATAAATAAAAACTTACTGGGCCACCATTATGGTCCTCCGACAGACCTCCTGGAGAGTAGAAATGATGTACCAAGAGGTGGGAGGCCGAGGAGAAAAATTGCTCCTCCTCCCACCTCCTGGTGTAATTTCTACATGCCAGAAGGCCTGCCAGAGGAGCATTATGGCAGCCTGGTAAGTTTTTACTTATTTTAAGGGCCCTTTGGGGGGGGGGGGGGTGGCCCCATGTCATCCCAAAAGTTACAAGGATGGCATGGGGACACCCAACCGGGAAAGCCTGGGTTTTTTGAGTGGGCGTGGAAACAAAAACCCATGCCAAAGTGGGTTTTTTAAACCCATTTTGGCATGGATTTTCCCTATGTCTGGAAGCGCCCTTGGTTAAGACCACAAGAAAAGCCCAAATAGATTAGATGGAGGCAACAGCAAGAAGTGAAGGTACCATCACCAGGGGCTTTGAGGGAAGGGGCAGTGTTTGTTTGGTGCTGCCAGACTCCATCTTGACCAGCCTCCATCTCGGCATCCTGGGGTCAGCACAGAGATACCGGCATTTGTTTCTTCCAGCCTATGTCCTTGACGTACCTGGGCCCTCTTGAGTGAATGGTGGCACTGTGACCCCAGTTTTGTCTCATTCTGCTCCTTTAAAACTTTGGTTTAATCTGTTTTAATGCATTTATGTGTTTTAATTGTTTTATAATTTGATATATTATATTTATTATTTGTTGTATAATGCGGCATTGAATTTTGCCAAAATCTGTAAGCCGCTCTGAGTCCCCTTCGGGGTTGAGAAGAGCGGGGTATAAATATAGTAAATAAATAAATAAATAATCTAGCCCAGCATTTTGTTCATACAGTGGCCATCCAATTGCCTATGGGAAGTCCTTAGTAGGATGAGAATGTGACAACATCATCCCATTTTTGATCTCCCGTAATGTATATACAGGGACGTACTGCACTAGTTCTGGTTCTGCACTTGTGATGCAAGCACCTAGTTGCTGTTGATGGGTAGGGATTCTGATGTTGATCTCCATGATGAATTTTAAACTTGCATCTTATGTTAAATCTCTGTTTTGTGCATTTTAATATGCATTTTGTGGAAATATATTTTAATACGTGAATTTTAAAGAATGATTTTAGAGGAATGTGTGTTTTAGCAATGTTGTAATCTACTTCAAGCAGTGAGGAGAGGTGGGCTAAAAATAAAAATTATTATTATTATTATTATTATTATTATTATTATTATTATTATGTTGTATGACACAGCAAACAAGATAGACATGCTGGATTTCGTTTCACAAAACCACAAGTCGAACACTTCCCAAGTGTCTAGGACTGTGTGATGTATTTTCGGATGATGCGTGCAGATCCCAGCAGGGTGGCCTTTTGCAGTTGGCAGATCGTAATTTTGTCAATGTCTATTGTTTCCAAATGCCGGCTGAGATCTTTTGGCACGGCACCCAATGTGCCCATCACCACCGGGACCACCTGCACTGGTTTCTGCCAGAGTCTTTGAAGTTCAATCTTGAGGTCCTGATAGCGGCTGAGTTTTTCCTGTTGTTTTTCATCAATGCGACTGTCACCTGGGATGGCGACATCAATTATCCAAACCTTGTTCTTTTCCACAACTGTGATATCTGGTGTGTTGTGTTCCAGAACTTTGTCAGTCTGGATTCGGAAGTCCCACAGTATCTTTGCGTGTTCATTTTCCACGACCTTTGCTGGTTTGTGATCCCACCAGTTCTTTGCTGCTGGCAGGTGGTACTTGATGCATAAGTTCCAATGGATCATTTGGGCCACACAGTTATGCCTCTGTTTGTAGTCTGTCTGTGCAATTTTCTTACAGCAGCTGAGGAGATGATCAATGGTTTCGTCAGCTTCCTTGCACAGTCTGCATTTTGGGTCATCAGCTGATTTTTCAATCTTGGCCTTAATTGCATTTGTTCTGATGGCTTGCTCCTGGGCTGCAAGGATCAGGCCTTCTGTCTCCTTCTTCAGGGTCCCATTCGTGAGCCAGAGCCAGGTCTTCTCCTTGTCAGCTTTTCCTTCAATTTTGTCGAGGAACTTTCCATGCAATGTTTTGTTGTGCCAGCTGTCAGCTCTAGTTTGTAGTGTGGCTTTCTTGTACTGGTTTTTTGTCTGCTGTGCTTTGAGGAGTTTCTGATTTTTGACTTCAATCAAAGCAGGTCCTTCACTTTGCTTTACATATTCTGCCAGGGCATGTTCTTCTTCTTTGACTGCTTGTTTTACTTGTAAGAGTCCTCTGCCCCCTGATCTTCTAGGCAGATATAGCCGGTCAACATCACTGCGAGGGTGCAGTGAGTGATGAATGGTCATGAGTTTTCTTGTTTTTCTGTCCAAATTGTCCAGTTCCATCTGTGTCCAGTTTATAATGCCAGCAGTATATCTTATGACAGGCATGGCCCAGGTGTTTATGACCTTGATGGTGTTGCCTCCATTGAGCTTGCTTTTGAGAATTTTTCTGACCCTTTGTGTGTATTCTTTACTGACCACAGTCTTCACATGTTCATGCTTGATGTTGTCCAGCTGTAATATGCCCAGGTATTTATAGGCCTCTGGCTGGTGACACTTTATTGTTTGGCCATTAGGCATATTATTATTATTATTATTATTATTATTATTATTATTATTATTATTATTATTATTTGCACATAATGTTCTTGCATTTCATTGAACCACCTATTTCACAACACCTTCCCAATCAGCAAAGCTTTTCTGGGGCAACTTTCATGCACCACCCATGACTCTTATGCTGACTTACCAAAAATGTCAGATGCATATTCTCAAGCACCTGTATGGGTAAACCATTTATGTATGGGCTTACTTATAAAGAAAGTTGTGCAAACATTATTTATTTATTTATTTATTTATTTATTTACCCTATTTATACCCCACCTTTCTCTACTCCAAAGGGGACTCAAATAAAAAATATCTTTAAGGTGCACTGTTTGATGGCCAGAGTAATAGAATTAGTTTAGTCAGCAAATGTAATAAAAAAGGGTATTGGCATATTACTATGCAAATTAGGAAAATAAAAAGTTTATTTTTTCACTTCTTGTAGCTCTTTTTATTATGTCAAAAAAGGCTGCCTTCTCAGACAATAGTTCATTTTTCAGTTAGTTTTATTTTCATTTATTAACTGGTTCTACATTTGGAAAATAATCTATTTTACAACAGTGTGTTATTAGTGCAAGGCAATAAAAATCTAATGAGGATTGAGTTGAGTTTTTTCTAGCAATGTTATAGAAAGCAAAATAATTATGACTATTGTTCTTGTTTAATTACAGACTGTAGTTATATCTGAAGTCACAGTAAAAGCTTGAAATGCATAAATCAAAAATAAAGTAACAATACTACTAACATGCCACTAGAATAGTTTCCTCACACTGCCAGCCAATTTGAAATCCTTTAACAAGCTCACTATAGACAATATATACAATACTTGCCAAAGGCACAAATGAGCTTACAGGGCATTCTTTTTATTATCCTAGGAGAAAGAAATGATCAAATTTGACGTGCAAATCAATTTTGCTGTAGCATTTCCTAGTCCGAATGCATTTCAAATGCAAAGAAACTAAATCTTGGTAAATTAACCCCAAGTTGTTGGGTTTTTAAAAAAATTTAAGCACTATGTTCTATACAAGTCACACACCTTTATAGAAAAATAATTTTTGAGAAACTAATGGGATAAATTTAATATTAGTCCTAAGGTGGATCACTAAATGCATGGGACTTGTTAGTCATAAGTTTCCCATGATTTCAATGGATTTGTTCTAGGTAGGATTTATGTTGATTTCAGCCCCATATGTTTAGGCAGCCTGGCCAAAACTTTAGAACTGTATGTGTCTGGGTTCCTTGGAAATATACTTTATGGTGTACACATGGTTTTGAACCAGTTGAGACTGAAATGTGCTGAAGTGGAAATGTGTAGACATGGTCAAGATCATTTAGGAAAATCTTAAAATTTAATATTATATATATATGTGTGTGTGTGTGTGCTTGTGAAACTCTTCCGGCTTCCTGCTGTGAGATGAGCTCACCTGAGGATACAATGCTGTTAAACCAGAAAATCAATCTTTTTAGTCAGCCTAGCCCCTTCCTTCTGGGTGGACTCTCCTTATGGCTCCAGCTTCAAAATTGACAAATGATAGCTTTTCATTTTTCCTGTCACAAAGGAGACTCCATCCACTTCTGATGTCACAGGGATTCCCTAGCAATGACAACCTGGCTCCAAACCTGAACACTTTTCAACCAATCAGGGAAGGGAGCAGGGACTTAGAATTACTGTCAAAGGGGATAAAATATTTTACATTGCATTGCATGGCTATGCCTGGTTCCTTTTGAGCAGAGACTCTGTAGCAGACATCATTTCAGGCCTGAAAGTAACAATCTTCTGTTCCGTCTAACCAGTTTGTGTTTTGATCTGGTTTAAAAGTAGCAGACACGCCAGGCAGCGGATCCTCATCCCACCCCTTTGGCGGGTAGCTGAATTTTGACTTCAAGTTGAAGAGGGAAAGGGAAACAACAAACATAGCAACTACATGGTAGAAGGAAATTTTTATTACAATTGTACATCATCATCTTGGCATAATGGTGTAGGGAAGAAAAGTTTAAAATTGAATCGAAGAAACTTGCATTAACTTTTCAGGAGATTTAGCCAAAATTTCACATGTAAGAGAAGCGATAATGAACAACGTTCAACATTACCTGGTGGTAACTCTTGTTTGGCAGTGGAATATGCTGCCTGGGAGTATGGTGGAGTCTGCTTCTCTGGAAGTTTTTTAATAGAGGCTGGATGGTCATCTGTCAATAAGGTTTTGACTATGTATTCCTGCATGACTCTTGTGATCTCTTTCAACTTTATGGATCTATGATTAGTAAATATTACTGTGGAGATAGAATGTGCACTAAAACACCAGCACATACCACTGCTGATTCGTAATCATTCTTACCAGCATGCATTGTGGATGAAGATACAAAATAACTTAATATGAGTGCAGGAGCGGCCCTAAGTTTTTTTAATATGTAAGTAAACCTAGGGCTGCGCCCCCCCCCCCCCCGACTCAACGGCGTAGCGGCGGCGGCAACCATTGGGTCGCTCTCTGCGGAACAAGGAAGTACTTGGTATTCTCGTGAGATTTTGCAAGATTTCTGCGAGATCTCACAAAATCTCGAGAGAATACCAAGCACTTCCTTGTTCGGCAGCGAGTGACCCATTGGTCACCACCGCTGCCGTTGCCACTGCCGCCACCGCCGCTTCGAGTGCACCCAGCAAGGGCTGCTCCCAAAGCGGGGGCTTCATGTGCCTGTATGTGTATGCTAGAAGATTTTTGTTATATGTATCTGCCATAGCTGGGAGTATGCAACTTTAAAATCACATGCATCCCTCCTACTGGAATGATAGGATCTTCTTCCTTAAATGAACATAAATCATGAATATGACACATATCTCTATATCTTCATTTAAAAAGAAAGACCATTATACCGAAAAGCCTGAGGTCTTTAACTTAATAAATAGTTTATTGATTACCTAGGTTTTATCTTCTTTCTTCGGGCAAGGTCAGGCTATAATGTTTTCCTATATTCAGGAAAAGAAAAAACTACTGAAATGAACTATACTTAAAGATCTGTCCATGGTGTCAGTGGCTTTTCCAGTTAAGGGTGTATTTCTACTATAGAATTAATGCAGTTTGACATCACTTTAACGGCAATCACTCAATGCTGTGGAACCCTGGGAGTTGTAATTTGGTGACGCAACCACACTCTTTAACAGAGAAGGCCAAAAACCATGTAAAATTACAAATCCCAGGATTCCATAGTATTGAGCCAGACAGTTAAAGTGGTGTCAAAGTATTAGTTATACAGAGGCACCCTAAGAGTGCCTCCATGCTGCACATAGTAATCAAGTTTGCTGAGGTTCACAAGAAAGAGAGTAGCCCTATTCAGGCATCATGCCAAAACGGGGTACAGTAATACGTATATAGTAAAATGGATGGAACTATGCATGTTGATCCTGCCTTTGACAGACTTCAAAGGGAAATCCATAATAGGCTATTACACCAATGTTGGCAAAGGGTTTTTTTTTAACTACAACTCCCAAGATCCCCCAAATAACTCAATTTTTCTAAGATTTGTATTACATGTATTTGAATGTTATTAGAGCCTCCATGCATTCAAGTTCACAGATGTTGCAATGGTCTTACTTATGTACAAGATGTTCAGAAAACTCTGCATAGGTCCCACTAAACACAGAAAGATCAATAACTGAGAAAGCACACTGAGTGCACAAGAGGATGTTACAGTAGCACACACATACATGTTACATTGTAGATAATGTGTCAAAACTACATATAAACACAGGAATATGATGGGCTAAATGTAGACTGCAGTCTATGACAGAAAGCCATGAATCATAGAACAGTCACAATGAAATTTCTCAGATCACTCCAGAGGTTCTCCAGATATATGACCTTATTGAGACCTCAATCTTTTTCATTTCAGTAGGCACATTTTTTTAAAAAAGTACTATGACATGCTGATAATTTTCTCAAGCAATGGAAGCAAATTGCATCCTTCACACTTGAATTCTGCTACCCAAGTAGTTTATGAACTAAGGAATAAGGTTAAGCCCAACCCTACAATTAATACAAATCTACATTTATTATGTATACTTAAAGGAAAGTAAAATCCCACTGGAAATTATTTCTAGAAGATCAGGCTACAAGCCTGTAACCTTTCTATATTCTGTAACAAAATTACCTGTAGAAATCCATGAAATATAGCGCACTCATGTTTGTTGCTACACCAACAGCTGAAACAGTAAGCTAACAAGCTTTTAAAAATACATATAAGTGCAAGAGACATTTCAGGCTTCAACAGATGGCTAGCTTAAGCAGACATGTTTCAACAGATGGCTAGAACGACATTCTGTTTAAAAATACTGGTTTGCTTGGTTTTCAAATTTGGACGAAGAATTCTTCACACGCACATACCCCACTTCCCCAATACCTTAAAAGGTCTCTGAACTAATAGAGTGCAACAGTTTTTCTCTTCTGGGCATTTTATTTTCTACTTACGATCACACATTGTTGGAGTATGGACCAGTTTCAATGCAATTGAATCTGAATGCATCATCTGACTACTGCCAGAAAGACCTGCTGTTATGAAAGGGAGTCATTTGGTGGTTGCAGAAGAACACTACAGAGGAACCGGGTAGCTGGCAGACACCAAGCCTAGAGAACGGCTGCTGTTATTGCTATGTGCCTTCAAGTTGATTTTAACCCTATGGCCCTATCGTAGAGTTTCTTTGGCAAGGTTTATTATTATAAGGAGGTCTATGATTGCCTTTTTCTGAAAGTGTGTATCTTACTTAAGGTCATCCAGTGGATTTCTATGAGTACAGATTTAAACCCTGGTTCTCCTAAACTTCTCCTTAACACCCAAATTACTATATTATCCTGATTCTAGAAAATATCTAGCATACCCAATGAGGTCCAAAAATGTCTTCTGTCTTATTTTCATCCATGCAGATTGTTTGCAAACAGATAGTGCCAGATCCAAACATTGCCACCCCCAGGCAAGACCTGGAAATATTCCTGTCTGAAACCCTGAAGAGCTTCTACCAGTTAATGTGGATGATACTGAGCTAGATGAAGTAATGGTCTGATTCGCGGTATCATAGGTTTCATTGAAGGAAGACCCTCTGTCAGCCACGAAGCCCTTCCTCTCTTTCGTTGCTATGCAACTGCAGCAACTGAGTAATAGGCAAGTGTATAAGCAAACATTGCAAGCATGTTATATTACAGAGTATTCTACTCATTATCTCTAGTGTGATGGATGCTTCAGCTATGAGCAGTTTGACGGGCTGCGGCAGGTATTCCAAATTTCCTAGGCTAAAAATGTTTCAATGTGGGAAATACTATCATCAAAGCAAATACCCAAGCATCTATTTTTCTTCATGCACCCAAGCTGAGGATTGCTGCAGTTTTTCAGAGCAGGCAGCAGAATGATGAAAATGTATAAAAACAAGTGGAAGGTAGCACAAAAAGAGGGAAACCACATTACAGGTGGCCTACAAGGAAGGTGCAGCTCTGAGTCTGCAAGATTAGTTGATGGCCAAGGCTGTCAGTCAGACACTCTAAAGTCAAATTTGACTTGACAGTAAAATAACATGGAATTAATACTGCATAGCTTTTTAAATGCAGTACAACCTTCATATCTGCATGGGATACACTCGTAAACTGGAAACAGAAAACTATGGATGAGAGCAAAATCTATTGAATGACTTCAGATGGGAGTTACTATCTTTTTGGAGAACCTAGAAAAAGATAATGATGCCAGAGAAAATGGAAGGAAAAAGGAAGAGGGGCTGACCAAGGGCAAGATGGATGGATGGTATCCTTGAAGAGACTGGTTTGACCTTGAGGGAGCTGGGGGTGGCGACGGCTGACAGGAAACTCTGACGTGGGCTGGTCAATGACGTCACAGAGTCAGAAGCGACTGAACGAATAAACAACAACAAGAAAATTC
Source organism: Anolis carolinensis (assembly GCF_035594765.1). NCBI lineage: Eukaryota > Metazoa > Chordata > Lepidosauria > Squamata > Anolidae > Anolis > Anolis carolinensis. The sequence continues at coordinate 106,430,036 of NC_085841.1, forward strand.
CTACAGAGGAAATCTCTCCAGGAATTTTCTAGGTCCTATGATAGAGTAGATTCTCTCCAGAGAGTTGCTAGTTCATCCAGTGAGACTCTATGGTAACACCTAGTGAACTTGTCTGAAAGAGCTAAAAATTCTCAGAAATTATGTATTTTGCCAGATACAGGTAGGAGAAATTGCAGATATTAGGCACATGGGTGTACATAAAAGATATATAATTCTATATGTAGCTTTAGGAATAGTCTTATGAGAACACAATTTTATACCTAGGGTCATATAATCAACCCATTGGTCTGTCCAGGCCAGTACTTTTGGAAACAGCTCTCCAGGGTTTGGGAAGGAGTTTTTCCTGCTCTTACCAAGAAATATAAGGGACTGAACCTGGGATCTTTTGCATGCAAAGCACTGAGATACAGCCCTTCCTCATACAGGCATAGATATGTGAGAAATTGCTGCGAGTGTGAAATAGATAATATCCTGTCTTTAACTGTTTTCCTCAATATTTGGAGAGCTCAATTGCTTCTTGCTTGGCTGTTCCAGACAGCTGTTTTCAGTTACAGCCTACCTCAAGTTTATGTGAGATAGAAGTTTTTTAATGGTGAAGACGCTGAGTAACTCTGACAGACAAGTTAACAAAAGGAAGGTAAATAAAATTATATGGTGGGTAAAAGATTGATGAGAGCGATTATAAAACCAAGCACTTGTCAGCCTAATGCACTGGGTGAGATAACAAGAACCCATTTCATCAAATAATTTGAATTTAGGAATGCATGTGGGCCTTTGGACAATGCCACTCTCACAAAACTCTTTACAAATGCTAAAACGCTCCCTGTAGTTAGTTATTCATTGTTTCCAAGTGATGGATTGTTTGGGACTGAATCCTCTCTTGTTCAGGCAGGGCTCCACTGGGCACCTGCTAGAATGCTATTCACCCTCATCACTAATGCTGAGTGCAGACAAGTAGATAAATGGGGGCAGGCCACTGAAGCACAGCAATGAGCATCTTAAAAGCCAACCTGAGGTCTATATACAGCCACCTATGTAGCTGTCAGCTAAAGAGAGATAGCTGACACATAATGTGACATTTTTCCATTTCCAAATTTTTAGAATATAATCCAGAATGCAACAGAAAATCAGCAATGCCTTTTGTCCAATTTCTAGAGATAACTGAGTCCTACCTCCCTTTGTACTTCCCAGAACTACAGAAGAAGAGCCCTCTAGTAGAGAACTATTAAGTACAAGCTGAACATTTCTTATCTAGAATTCCAAAATCTAAAATTCTCAAAATTTCTTACATGAGCGGCTGAAACCGTGGCATCTTTGCCTTCTGAACATTCACTGTACACACACTTTGATTCATTTACAAAAATATTAAAAATATTATATAAAATTGCCTTACGACTATGTGTTTAGGGTATATACAAAACACAAAAGAATTTATTGTTTAGACATGGGGCTCATCTCCAAGATATCTCATTAGATATATGAAAGTACAGTATTCCAAAATCTAGAAAAATCAAAATATGGAACACTTCTGGCCCCAAATTTTGGATAAAGGATACTCAACTTGTACTGTAAGAAATTATAAAATCCAGGATTCCTTACTATGGACCCATGGCAGTTAAAGAAAGTGGAATCAACCTACTACAATGTGCAGTGCCAATATTCTAATAATGGAAGAGTTCCCTGCTTCCAGATCATAGTGAAAGGAATAAAGGTTTTTGATGAGTTTCTGCTATAATTTCTCTATGTTTAACAATCTCATTTTCTTTGATTCCAAAATCTGTCCATTTTTCACCATATTATTTTCAGACTAATATGGAACTACTGATTACATGGTATCCTTTTATGTCTTATGTCTGTGACAAAAATGAGCAGTCTCATAATCTCACATCTTCATGAACAAATTTGGATACACCAGTCTTTACACAATGGGCACTACAGTATATTACCAAGGTTGCATTTTTGTTTTGTTTTGATCTGCGAGTGTTTCAAAATTTCTCCAGATTTCAATGCTTGTCCCTAAGTCACCATATTTTGTCAGCCATCTCCAGGTTCAAATTTTCCAGTTTTGACTCACTCATTATATCTGTACAAGAGAAAAGGCTATGTGCAACTTTCCAATTCAGCAAGTAGATCAGCAATATGATATAATATCTAATATTTAATTGATTTGTTGCTGCAACTTACAAAGATTCTCCAGAAGAGCTATGTATTTAATGAACTTCCTCTTTCCCTTCCAGTCATTGCAGTGCCAGGGCTCGTGCTCTGCTCTGTGTCCACCTGTTCATGAGTAACATGTTTGCTACACCAGGATTTCTTAAACTTTTCCACTGGCATCCCCTTTCAGCCTGGGAAATTTTTACATGACCCCAGGTATTTTTAAAAGAGGTATAAAAATCAAACATTTCAAACAGAGTCCACTCTAATCACGATACAGCAGATTCATGTAAATGTCCAAACAACCACTAGATGACATTCAGATTTATTTATTTTTTACTTTTTCCAATTTTTTCAGGACCTCAACACTGAGCTAAAGGATGCCTTTCGGGATCGGAACCCACAGTTTAAGAAGCAATGGGCTAGATCCTGACCCAGGTGAGGCCCCCTTACCTCAATGCTGGGGTCACGAGAAATTTGACAAAAGTAAACAGTTTCTGAACATCACCCATTTACACCAATCTGTTAGCAACAACACACAAGTTTACAGTGGGCTCTGCAGAAAATACTTCAACTGTACTCCATAAAAAGGAGTATCGGACTGTTTAAGCAAGCCTTGCAAATGTTGATTTGTTATCAGTAAATGTTTGATCTTTATATCTGGTTATTATTCCTATATACTAGAATCATGTAAAAATTCCTCAGGTGGAAAGGGGTCATGAGTAAAAAAAAAAAAGGTTAAGAAGCCCTGGGCTAGATTAAATATTATCTCTTTAATAAGCAAGACAGAATAATCTCCTTATTTGACTTTGATCTGTTTGTTTATTTCCAAAAAAGAAAAATATTCTCTCTTCATCTGCATTTTGTATGTTTGTTTGAATGGCAAACTAAATAAACTGTGGTTGATACTTAATGCACAATGCTTAATAGTGTCAACAGGAGCCATCCCTTGATCTTAAGGTCTGGAAAGACCTTCAACTGGCAACCCTACCCAGAACACAAGTATTCCAATGTATTCCAGTTCCAATGATTGGCCAGAATCAAATGCAGATGGACTTTCCCCTTTGTTCAGCAAGCTCTCATGAAGCCAAGAGACCTGATCCAGAGATTTTGGGAAAAAATCTAGACCTGGTCTCTGAGTAACATTGAGGGAGGGCAGGGGGAGAAACCTGCATCATGTTGGTGCTCAAGCCTCACAAAATATTGGATCTGTACCTCTGTTTAACCATTAATCAATATTCAGATTGCATTTGCTGGAAAACATTACATGGTGGCATAGTATTTCTGTGTTACTTTTTAAAGCAGTTATTCAAAACTCTATTTCTCAACAGATGAATAGTTCACATATTAAGGTTACTAGAATATAGTAGAAGTACAGGTTTGCAATCATGTTGCCATAGAAAATAAACATTAAAATGCTACCACTACACTAAACCCACTCAGATATGGCATGTGATAAATACAATCCTCTTATGCACGACTTCCATTGCCATCTTCTTTGCAAGCTCAGTCCTGTTTCCAGCACTTCATAACAGATGGTGTTCCTCTTCTGAAGCAAACTCTCACCTTGTCAGCCAGTTACTATGCTTCCATAGAGCATTCCTAGATAACATTTTGCTTCTTCAAAAAAATGCATGCAGTGATATAGACCAAAGAGCTCTGCTGGCCACACCAGGGTTGCCAGGTATCTCCCTTAAAAATAAGGGACACACAGCCAGGAGAGGCAAGCTTTCTGGGCATGCTTTCCGGGGCCTTGGCCAATGAAGGCGAGCCTGGGACAGGCCGGTGGTGGTGCATGCCAGGTGATAGTGGGGTGGTTGCAGCAATAGTTACCAACAAGGAGGACCCTCATTGATCTCGCACTGGCATCAAAGCCTGCCCTACACTTCTGGCCTGCCCTTTGATTTAATTGGCAGGTCAGAAAGTCAGGAGCAGGGCCTGGCACAGCACAAGGCCAATGGGGCTCACCTGTCCAGTGGCAGGTATGTGCCGGGTGGAAGGGACAGTTGTGATGGTGGTTTTCAATGGCAACTGCCTCACCAACATGTGCCCATCACCATACATATGTGCCCCACTGGCCTTGTTCTGCACCAGGCCCGCCCCACCTTTCCAGCCTTCCCTTTCAATCAAAGGGCAGTCTGGAAGGGCAGAGGCAGGCCTTGGCACTGGTGCAATTGGCCCAAGGGTGCTCCTGGATGGGGTCCGAGCCAGTGGGCATGTGTTGCTGGCATTGCTGTTGGGAGGGTGTGGTGGGGGAAGTACTGCCTGAAAATGGAACATAAAGAACAAGAAAATGGGACACTGGACACTTACTTGAAATAAGGGAGTGTCCCTTAAAATACGGGACTCCTGGCAATGCTGGGCCACACACTGGTAATCTTGGAGCCAGAAAATGATACAATAAATATCCAGATCATTTAAATTCATTAGTTCTTCACAAAATATAAACTCCACCATCACTATCTTTACATTACATTTGTTTGCTCTGAAAACTTCTGCACATATCCATTTCTGAATAAATTAATTTCCTTGCTTTCATTACTGACTTCCCTTAGATGCTGTTCAGGGACGAATCTGTGTAGAATTAATGTAGCGGGTTAAAGATTTTGTAAAACTACAACTCCCATGATTTCATAACATTGAGCCCCACAGGTATATCTACATTGTTCAATTAATGCAGTTTGATGCCACTTTAACTACCATGGCTTGATCTACTCACATTTACATGTTTTCGAACTGCTAGGTTGGCAGAAGCTGAAGCTGACAGTGGGAGCTCACTCTGCTACTCGGATTCAAATGGTTGACCTTTCAGTCAGCAAGTTCAGCAGCTCAGCAGTTTAACCCACTGTGCCACCGGAGGCTCTTTACTACTATTTTATATAAGGTACACAATTTTGTTATACCATTATTTATAATGCACTTGGCTATTTTAGTATCCATGTAGGGGATTCCAGAAAGAAATCCTCATGAATATCAAAGGCCAGTGTTCCGAAAAATATAATAGAAAAACTTCATCAAGCTTACTACATGAAAAATTGTATATACTCATGAATACATCAACCGTATGTATGTATATATTAAGGGTAGGATTTCAGGCAAAAAATATTGGTTTTGATATGACCATGGATAAATTGAGGGTTATTCTATAGAAAGGGAAATGTACCAATGCTCAATCAGGGGGCTAGCTGCTCCTCAATGTCACAGCCATTTCCCACTAAGGTATTCAAAAAGGCCAGGAGATTAAAGGGATCAATGCTTCTTTTAGATTCTTCTGGAAAGGAATAAGTGTTTGCCTTCTGGTACTCAGAGAAGAGGGTGGTTTCTTTTTCGATAAGAGTTAAGGTGCAATTATCTGTAAATAAATTGACCCACTGGGGTTTTTAAAGGATTTTTAAAAACTAAAATTTTGAGACTTATTCATGGGTAGATAGGATATATCAAAAAAGTAAACAAAAACATAGCAATATGGTGTATTAGTTTCATTGCTGGGCTAGGACACTGAGGCTCCATCAACACTGCCACTAAGTGCAGTGTAGCAAATGCATTAGACTAGGATGTTCAGATGCACACAGGCTAATGCGTTTTAACTAGGAATTAACATTTAAATCCAGGTTTATTTCAGGTTAAAAAAAATACTTACAAAGTTCTGGGTGTTCCAAGGAGTACCATATCTTGTGGGTGCTGTGGCAGTGGAGACTGCCATCTGGGATTGCTATGCACAATCCCAGATGGTGTCCCCACAAAATGATAGGAACAACTCCTTACCTTCATAGCAGGTTCTGCAGTTCCTGGATCTGCATCACTGAGGACACAACAAGATTTTGTATGATGAGAGGGCTCTTCCTGCTCCTAAGCTCCCATTGCATCTTGGTGATGCACATCCAGGAACTACAGAGCTTGCTGCAAAAGTAAGGCATTATCACTGTTGTTTTGCAGGGGAAACGGGGTACAGGAAAGGTAGGCAGGCTGTGTCCATATGCAGCTGTGCCAAACAGGTGTCAGCACAGTTGGGCAGTGTGGACTGCTTCTTGTCACTGAGGTAGCATAGGGCAGTCACATGTGGATGCCATACAGCTGCTGCAGCAGCATTATGTGACTATGTGGAAATGCCCTGAGGAAACATGGTCTGAATCTCCACTCAACTATGGCAATCCACTGGATGCTCTTGGGCAAGTCACATTCTCTCAGCCTCAGAGGGAGGCTGAACAAATCCTGTCAAGAAAACCTCATTATAAGTTCCACATAGGATCATTGTAAGTGAGAAATTACTTGAAGGAACTAAGGGGGAGAGACATTTTAGAGGAAATGGAATAAGTAGAAGGTGCAATATTTTTATTATTCATGCTCTCACTCTCTTGCATCACTTCTTTTTTTCTTTTCATCTTACCCATGTACCTATAACTCCAGATGAATGTATACTGCTCTATCATATAGAGGTAGTCAATCCTAAATTCCCAAAACTGATGATGATCATAATAATGATGATAATTATGATAATAATAGAAAAAGAACATTTGTTTATTTCCAAGAAACACAGACAGTGTTTTGTATAGTTCCTCAGAAGTAAGTGCGATGATAACATAACCTCATTAAATGCACTCACAAGAAAATCTTGGAATTTTTTTTAATGCTTTTACTACTCTACAGCAAAGTTGTGAATGAAGAAAATGCAGCAAGTTCCCAGTTCAATGCCCTCAAACTCCACCCCCTCAATTTTCAAAAGTTCCTCTGTTCAGCCTCCAGGTCTCCCAATCTGAGCAGGTTCGACTTACCAGGCTCTTTCCCACACTGGCCTCCAGATGGTTTCACTCTGTTTTCTTAAATACACCAGATATGAGTCCATGACAGTAAGTCCCACTGTATTCAACGACATTTACTTCTTGGTAAAAGTGTTCAGGGTTGGAATTGAAGTCTGCTTCTCATGTCCCAGCATTTATACAATGCTAACCCATAATATTGTTACTTTCCATCTTACTTAAATCACATCTGCTAAATGAATCTGAGAGTATCAATTAATTAAACGTGAATAGCACATTTTAAGTACAGGAACAATACTGTTGTCAAATAAAAGAAATACTCAACTCTGTGATTAGACATGATAGGATATGTTACACCTACTTCAGGAATTAACATTTTGAAATGACTGACATGCTGAAATTTTCGTCAGTCTAATATAATCAAGCAAGATACTTGTACATAGAGCTGTTAAAAAGTGAAGCATTTCCCTCCAAAAAATGTATTTTAATATATTTACTGTCAATGCCATTTCTACAAATAGTGTACTCCTTAAACATAACTAAATACAAGGGGCTCAAAGGATTCCAGTCTAAATGTCAATCCAATGTTTCAGCATTTGTCCCCAAACTAGTTCACAACATAACAGAAAGAAAATGTGCAGCACAAACCATGTTTTGATTATGAATGCTATTGTGCAATTTTCTCAAGTCCCTACTTCCCAGCTGCTACCCCTACACCATATCTATGACATTGTGTTGGTTCTGCACACTTTCAAAATTACATTATCATACCATAGGTCTTGCACAACAACAAGAAGGGATAAGTAGGGAATCTTTCTTCTGTAAGCAGAATTTTACTCCTAAAGGTTACGATCCAAGCCACTATACCATAATAATAATAAAACAACTGCAATGCAAAAGCAAAGGCTACATTTAATATTAGTCCTGACCATAATAGACCTGCAGAAAGAAGGTTTATACTGGCATATAATGCAGTCACTACTTCATATCCTTCAATTGTCCCAATTCTTCTTCTTCATTCACACAGTCGTTTCCGACTCTTCGTGACCTCATGGACCAGTCCACACCAGAGCTCGCTGTTGGCTGTCGCCACCCCAGTTCCTTCAAGTTCATGCCAGTCCCTTCAAGGATACCATCCATCCATCTCACCCTTAGTCGGCCTCTCTTCCTTTTTCCTTCCATTTTCCCCAGCATCATGATCTCTTCCAAGCTTTCCTGTCTTCTCATGATGTGGCCAAAATACTTCATCTTTGCCTCTAATATCCTTCCCTCCAGTGAGCAGCCGGGCATTATTTCCTGGAGGATAGACTGGTTGGATCTTCTTACGGTCCAAGGCACTCTCAGGATTTTCCTCCAGCACCAAAGTTTGAAGGCATCTATCTTCCTTCGCTCAGCCTTCCTTATGGTCCAGCTCTCGCATCCATAGGTTACTATGGGGAATACCATTACTTTCACTATGCGGACCTTGCTTGGATATCTGGCAACTCTCGCTCCATGTATTGCTGGAGTCTTCGTTGCAGGATCTTGAACATTACCTTATTGGCATAGGAGATAAGTGCTATTGTACAGAAGTTAGAGCATTCTTTAGCATTTCCCTTTTTTGGTATGGGGATATAAATTGATTTTTTTTCCCAATCTGGTGGCCATTCTTGTGTTTTCCATATTTACTGTCATATGGCATGCATCACCTTGACAGCATCATCTTCCAAGATTTTAAATAACTCAGCTGGGATCCTGTCGTCTCCTGCTGCCTTGTTATTAGCAATGCTTCTTAAGGCCCATTCAACCTCGCTTCTTAGGATGTCTGGTTCTAGTTCACTCACCACACTGTCAAAGCTATCCTCTAAATCAGGGGTCCTCAAACCTTTTAAGTGGAGTGCCAGTTCATGGTCCCTCAGGCTGTTGAGGGGCCGAATTATCATTTGAAAAAAGAAACGAACAAATTCCTATGCACACTGCACATGTCTTATTTGTAGTGCAAAAAAACAACAACCCAATAACAACTATTTATTAATTTATTTACTACATTTATACCCCACCCTCTCTCACCCCAAAGGGGACACAGAGCAGCTTACAAGTTGTATGTACATACAATATATTATATTATTGGCTTAGCACAATATTAGCATTATATATTACTATATTGTCCTATACCACTACCGTAATATTATTAGTAATATTACATTTAATATATAATGTATAATTAATATTATTATATTGTATAATTATTAGTATTATATTGCATTACATTATAATATTAGTATCAATATTATATGTATACACAATATATTCAATTATTACCATAGCACAATATTAGTAAATGAAAGAACAATACAATATTTAAAAATAAAAACAGTATTAACCAACATAAACCTATCAGGATTTCAATGGGAAGTGTGGTTCTGCTTCTGGCCACTGAGATAGTCAAGTTAAGTAGGATTGTTGGTATTGTGTGCCTTCAAGTCATTTCTGACTGAGGGCGGGGGCCAGGTAAATGACCTTGGAGGGCCGCATCCGGCCCCCGGGCCTTAGTTTGGGGACCCCTGCTCTAAATTATTATCCTTCCTATACTGATCTTCTGTATATTCTCGCCATCTTTCCTTGATCTCTTCAGCTTCTGTTAGGTCCCTGCTGTCAGACCCCTGGCAGCAGGGCACCAAGAACCATACACGGAGGCCAATCTCTATCTAATATCTTTATTAAGGAAATGTATAAAAGTAATAAAAACAAGTGAAGGATATAGTTCAGAAGCAGACCTTTCAAATGAGGTCAAATATAGTCCAAAATGTATTGTCCAATAAATGATATTAGAGTTCAAAGTTTAAATCCAATACCGAAACACACACTATTGCCAAGCAATAGTGTGGGGAAATGCCAGAGTCTTAGGAGTCCAAGGTAACTTGACAACAAGGCTGGATATAATCTTGGTTCTTTAACAAGGTCCGTGACTAGGAACAAGGCAACCAGTGATTCTTGGAACTAGATCCGTGGTTAAAAGCAAGGCAAGGCAGTACTTGAATTCTTGATCCGGGAAGCAAGGAACTGGGGTTACGAAGTCCACACACGATCTTACTCCTGAAGCAGCTCTGTTGACTCCGCAAAGATTCTCCCGCGTCAGGCACCTATATTGGGGTCTCGTTTTCCCGCCAACAATCTCTTTCCCTAGAGAACGGGAAGCGAAACCCAACTTTGTCCAGATGCAAGACTCCTTAGAATTTCCCAAGGGAAGCAGGTCTAATCAGCCTGTTGTTTGGCTGCAATCCGTAAACTCCTGCAATTCTGTTCCCTCACTCCTCTGTCAGCACAATAGGATTCTCTCCTAGGGAACGGAGGCGAGGAATGTCCAAGGTCTGTTTTACTGAATTCTTGGGTACAAACATCAACATCCGGCAGGTGAAAAGACTCCGGCTCTTGTTGAGCCGGCGAAAACCCCATGTTTTCGTCTTCATCTGCCACGATGGCACTAGGAACAGGACTACAAGGCTCATGAGGCATCACACCTGCCATCTTTGTTTTTGATCATGCCCATTTTTGCCTGAAATTTACCTCCAATGTTTCTGATCTTCTGGAAGAGGTCTCTTGTCCTTCTTATTCCACTGTCTTCTTCTACTTCCTTGCATTGCTTGTTTAAAAATAGTTCCTTATCTCTCCTGGCTAACCTCTGGAATTGTGCATTTAATTGGGCATAACTCCCCCTATCACTGTTTCCTTTCACCTTCCTTCTTTCTTGGGCTACTTCCAGTGTCTCAGCAGACAACCATCTTGCCTTCTTGGTTTTCTTTTTCTTTGGGATGTACTTTGTTGCCGCCTCCTGAACAATGTTGTGAAGTTCTGTCCATAGTTCTTCTGGGACTCTATTTATTAAATCTAGTCCCTGAAATCTATTCTTCACCTCCACTGCATATTCACTAGGAATAATTGTGAGATCATATCTAATTGGTCTGTGTATTTTCCCCATTCTCTTTAGTTTGATTCTAAATTGTGCAATATGAAATTCGTGATCTGAACTACAGTCAGCTCCAGGTCTTGTTTTCACTGACTGGATGGATGTCCACCACCTTTGGCTGCAAAGGATGTAGTCAATCTGATTTCAGTGTTGACCATCTGGTGAAGTCCATGCGTAAAGCCATCTTTTAGGTTGTTGGAAAAGAATGTTTGTTATGCACAGTGAGTTTTCCTGGCAAAATTCTATCAGTCTACATCCTGCTTCATTTTGTTGTCCCAGACCATGCTTGCCTGTGATCCCGGTTGTCATTTGACTGCCCACCTTAGCATTCCAATCTCCTGTAATGAAAATAATGTCTCTTTTAGGTGTATTATTGTTGTAGTTGCACCAAGGGGCAGTTCTGGTACTACTGGTAAAATTGCTAGTAGGAGAAAAAGGGATAATGTTGAGCAGGTGCTTGATGAGGAACAGCAAGTAAAGTGGGTTCGGGAAATACTTATGGCTCCTATTGAGGATGAAACATTTGAAGGATTCTCTAGTGAAGAAGAGTCAATGCTGGAAGATGATGGGTTAACAGAAAGTAGAGGAACTAAGAGGTCAACTCGGGAGCAAGAGTCAGATGAGGAAAGGGAAAGAAAGAAGATCTGGGATATACTTACTGCTCCCATGGAAGATGAAACATTTAAGGGTCTTTCTGGGGATGTTGGGTCTGAGAGTGAGATGGAAGAGGCTGCAGGTTGGACTCAAGTAAATGTCTGTGCAGCACCAGTTTCTGAGGATGCATCGGGAGACTGGCATACTACTGGTACGCCAGGGACATGGGGAGATCTAAGTCTTGAACAAAGATGGAGTGATTGGAGGGCTGGTGGGCGAGGTTCACATATGAGATCAAGATCAGCTGTGGATAATGATGACAGGGCGGAGGCCTCATCATCATCGGACTCCGAGGTGTAAGTTAAAAGTGGAATTGAAAGTGAAGGGTCCTTGCAGAAGGCAAGGTGTCTTTTGGGGGACATTGCTTTGTCGCTGCCTGTTCTCCTTGGGTCCTGGCTGTACAGCTTCGTGTTCCTGAATCCGGACTGACTCCTGACGACAACGGCGTTCATTTCTGGCTTGGCGTTCCTGACTTCCTTTGGCTCCTGAATCCAGTTTGGCTTCTTGACGACAACGTTCATTTCTGGCTTAACGTTCCTGGCTTCTTCTGGCTTTTGAATCCAGTTTGGCTCCTGACGGCAGCGTTTGTTCCTGACTTGGCGTTTCTGGCTTCCTCTGGCTCCTGAATCTGGTCTGGCTCCTAACTATCACAGCGTTTTGCTCCTGGCTTGGCGATTCCGATTTGGCGTTTCTGGTTTGGCATTTCTGGCTTCATCTGGCTCCTGAATCTGGTCTGCTTTCTGACAATGACAGTGTTTGCTCCTGGCTTGGCGTTTCTGGCTCCTCTTTGGCTTCTGAATCCGGTTTAGTTCCTGATGACAGCAACGTTTGCTCCTGGCTTGGTGTTCGCTGGCTCCCCTTTTGGCTTTGAAACTAGGCTTGGCTTTTGACAGCGGTATCGTTTGCACTCATTATTTGAGAGCATTTGGCTCTTCCTTAACTCTCTGTGCCACAGCATAGCGTGGCGCTTGTTCCAGTTTTGGTCGCATAGATAATCCGGGTTATTTTTCTGTTCCTGTTTAGTGCCTTTTCTTGAAGCAAAGACATTGACTTTTGATTGAAACACTTAAGTTAATTGTTTCTGAGTTCAAAATATCATTTAATAAACATTTGTTAACTTTACTAATTGTGTGTGGCTCTTTAAGAGGAATCTGCATCACGACAATTATCCAGTAGGTGCTGCAGATCCTCATAGAACTGATCTAATTCTGCTTCTTCCGCAGCTGTGGTTGGGGCGTATATTTGAATTACTGTGATGTTAAACAGCTTGCCTTGAACTCGAATTGAGATCATTCTATCATTTTTGGGTTCTATCCAAGCACTGTTTAGCAACTTTATTATTAATTATGAAGGCTACTCCATTTCTTTGGTGTTCCTCTTGTCCACAGTAGTAGATCTGGTGGTCATCTGTTGTGAAGTGGCCCATTCCAGTCCATTTCAGTTCACTGACTCCCAGAATGTCTATCTTTAATCTTGACATCTCACCAATAACCACGTCCAGTTTGCCCTGGCTTATAGATCTTACATTCCAGGTTCCTATAGTGTGTTGATCTTTAGAACATCAGATTTGTCGTTTGCCTCCAGCACTGTCGGCCGTTAGCCTTCCTTCCAGCTTTGAGCTAACTGCGTCATCACATCTAGGGCTAGTTGAGCATGTCCTCTGTTCCTCCCCAGTAGCATTTTGACCATCCTCCGACCTGGGAGTCCCACCTTCTGATGGCATACCGACATTTCTCTGGTTGTACTGGTCCATTTAGTTTTCATGGCAAGAATGCTGGGGTGGGCTGCCGTTACCTTCTCCAGGGATCGTATTTAGTCTGATCTCTCTGCCATGATCTTCCCGTCTTAGGTGGTCCTGCACAGTTTAGCTCATGGCATCATTGAGGCGCACAAGTCCCAGCACCACATCAAGGTAACAATCCTTTGCATGGGGTTGTCCCAATTAGGTGGGGGGAAATTCTAATTAATCTTCTGTTGTCCCACTTTTCAGCTGCTTTTACAGTTTCCCAGTTTTCTCTTGTCCTCTCATTTGCCTTCTTGGTCCTTCATTTGTGAACTGAGTTTACAGAAAGAGGACTTTATAAATGTTTTGTTGGAAGAATTGCTATTTACATAACAGAGATAATCACTGGTCATCCATCTGAAATGGCAGCATTTTCACACCGCCTCCTTTGCCTTGACTTAAAATGATTTCTGCCCCCTACTACAACTCTTCTGGAAAGAGTTATGACACTGTTTTGAAACATTTCTAAAACAGTGCAAGATGTCATGGGAGAAGTTTTTTGCTCATCCTTCTGTTAAACTAATCTTATAAAACATATCCAGAAAGGAAAGACTGGGATCTCATTAAAACTGCACAAATATAACCCTACCATCCCACTTTAATTGCCATGGCAATTTGCTATGGAATCATGAGGTTGGTGTTCTGTTGTAGTGAAGCTCTCTGGTTGAGAATTTCAAATCCTTCTTGCTAAACCGAAATTCCCAAGATTATTTAGATGGAACTAAGGCAGACTAAGACCCCATCTATACTGCCATATAATGCAGTTTCAAACTGCATTGTATGGTCAGTGTCAACTCATTTAATGCAGTTAAACTGCATTATATGATTCTACACTGACCATCTATATATATAAATGAGTGATGGCATCACGGCGACCCACAAAACAACAAAACTACAGGCCCCCCAACCTCGAAATTTGACAACACAACCCATCATCCATGCTTCTAGGTTGATACAACAAAAAGAAAAGAAAAATAAAGTCCTAATTAGAGGGAGAGCAATAATTGTTTTTATCCAATTGCTGCCAGTTAGAGCAGGGGTCCTCAAACTTTTTATGCAGAGGGCCGTTCCACAATCCTTCAGACTGTTGAGGGGCCGAATTATCATTTGAAAAAAAAATACAAATTCCTATGCATACTGCACATGTCTTATTTGTAATGTAACAACAACAACAACAACAAAAGAACAATACAATATTTAAAAATGAAAACAATTTTAACCAACATAAACCTATAAGGATTTCAATGGAAAGTGTGGGCCTGCTCCTGGCGAATGAGATAGTCAAGTTAATTAGGATTGTTGTTGTTGTTGTTGTGTGCCTTCAAGTCATTTTAGACTTTAGGTGAGCCTAAGTCTAAAATTATTTATTTACTGCATTTATTTGCTACATTTATATCCCACCCTTCTCACCCTGAAGGGGACTCAGAGCAGCTGTATGTACATACAATATATTATATTAGCATAGCACAATATTAGCACTATATATTACTATATTGAACTATACCACTATAGTATTATATAATATTAATTAAATAATTAATTTTATTATATGGTATTATTATTAGTATTATATTGTATAACATAATATTATTATCAATAGTATATGTATATACAATATATTATTAAAAGTGATATAAAAATATATTATAAAACTGAGGGCGGGGGGCAGGTAAATGACCTTGGAGGGCCGCATCCGGCCCCCTGGCCTTAGTTTGGGGACCCCTGAGTTAGAGGGTTAAGCTCCACACATAGACCCCCTCTACCCTCACCACTTTCACATTACACAAACAACCAAATGCATACTAAACATAAAAACAACCATACAACACACATTCAATACCACCACTACCTCAACAATTTCTCACCAACACCACCAGACAACGCCACAGCAACGCGTGGCCGGGCACAGCTAGTATAATACAATTTTAAACTGCATGATATGGAATGTAGATGGGGCCTAAGTGAAACAATAGTGCCAAAATTGCATAATGTGAACAGATCCAAGTACATCATCCAAACAGAACCCAAACAAGCAGAACAAACCAATGTGGATGCTTTTAATTCTGAACTGTGCAACTCCAGAATGCCTCAACAATATGCAGACTTTTTTTCCCTCTCTCCCCGCCCCCTCTATCGATATATTACACAATTTCTGAGTCTCAGTGTATGATACTACTACATAAAAGGTACTCGTATGCATAGAACTACAGAAGTAAGGGGAAGAATTAGTAGGAAATCTGGGGTAGAAGAGGGAGATCCCCCAGAGTTGTTGTTTCTCTCTCTCTCTCTCTCTCTCTCTCTCTCTCTCTCTCTTTTCCATTGTTGTTTATTTATTAGGCTTGAGCGATCCACGTAAAAATTGATTCTAAACTCGCTTCAAAAGTAGGGGGCGCTAGCGTTTCGTTTCTGATGTTATTTCCGAATTTTGCCCTCAAAATTTTTCGAAATTTAACGAAAATTCGTTAGTTTCAAAAGTAATTCATTAATGGCGGACGCGCATGCGCTGTGGCCCAAAACAGCCCGGGTGGGGGGGAGTAAGATACCCATCCAATGTGCACTTACTGCATTAATGTGCAAGAAAATAAAAGGGAAAAATACAGCCTCCCTTTTGCCCAAGTTCTATTTGTGTGGATTATGGGAATTGCACCGTTTGCCAGACTTTGCAAGCATTGATAGGAGTAAGATACCCAGCCAATGTGCACTTACTGCACTAATGTGCAAGAGAATAAAAGGGAAAAAATACAGCCTCCCTTTTGCCCAAGTTCTATTTGTGTGGATTATTGGAATTGCACCGTTTGCCAGACTTTGCAAGCATTGATAGGAGTAAGATACCCAGCCAATGTGCACTTACTGCACTAATGTGCAAGAAAATAAAAGGGAAAAATACAGCCTCCCTTTTGCCCAAGTTCTATTTGTGTGGATTATGGGAATTGCACCGTTTGCCACACTTTGCAAGCATTGATAGGAGTAAGATACCCAGCCAATGTGCACTTACTGCACTAATGTGCAAGAAAATAAAAGGGAAAAATACAGCCTCCCTTTTGCCCAAGTTCTATTTGTGTGGATTATGGGAATTGCACCATTTCCCAGACTTTGCAAGCATTGATAGGAGTAAGATACCCAGCCAATGTACACTTACTGCACTAATGTGCAAGAGAATAAAAGGGAAAAATACAGCCTCCCTTTTGCCCAAGTTCTATTTGTGTGCATTATGGGAATTGCACCGTTTGCCACACTTTGCAAGCATTGATAGGAGTAAGATACCCAGCCAATGTGCACTTACTGCACTAATGTGCAAGAAAATAAAAGGGAAAAATACAGCCTCCCTTTTGCCCAAGTTCTATTTGTGTGGATTATGGGAATTGCACCATTTCCCAGACTTTGCAAGCATTGATAGGAGTAAGATACCCAGCCAATGTACACTTACTGCACTAATGTGCAAGAGAATAAAAGGGAAAAATACAGCCTCCCTTTTGCCCAAGTTCTATTTGTGTGCATTATGGGAATTGCACCGTTTGCCAGACTTTGCAAGCATTGATAGGAGTAAGATACCCAGCCAATGTGCACTTACTGCACTAATGTGCAAGAAAATAACAGGGAAAAATACAGCCTCCCTTTTGCCCAAGTTCTATTTGTGTGGATTATGGGAATTGCACCGTTTGCCAGACTTTGCAAGCATTGATAGGAGTAAGATACCCAGCCAATGTGCACTTACTGCACTAATGTGCAAGAAAATAAAAGGGAAAAATACAGCTTCCCTTTTGCCCAAGTTCTATTTGTGTGGATTATGGGAATTGCACCGTTTCCCAGACTTTGCAAGCATTGATAGGAGTAAGATACCCAGCCAATGTACACTTACTGCACTAATGTGCAAGAGAATAAAAGGGAAAAATACAGCCTCCCTTTTGCCCAAGTTCTATTTGTGTGCATTATGGGAATTGCACCGTTTCCCAGACTTTGCAAGCATTGATAGGAGTAAGATACCCAGCCAGACTTTGCAAACGTTGATAAGCTTAAGAGAGCCAGCCATTTGTGCAGTGCAAGAAAATAAAAGGGCTACAGAAGTGATTTTTTACCGGTGGCTCTTGAAATTATCTCCAGTGTTGTATTCATGTTACTTGCTCTGTACTCATTACAAGTAGTTCTGCTGGTACTGAGGGATGAGCTAGTGAGAAAGAAACCCTCTCTCTCCAGATCCCCAGGCCGAATGAGCCACGAGGCTCCCTGCAGTTTTCATTCAGGACGTACAAGCCCCTCCCCTGAGTTAAACGTGCTCTCCGATTGGCCACAAGGTGGAAACAACATGCTAGGTTGCCCCAGTGCACTGAAACAAGTTTGGGTGATTTGCAAATGCTTGCTTACCTAACCAAAAAAACCCGATGACATCAGAAAAATTGCCTATCGCGGTTCAAAACCGCGGGATCCACACGACGGGATAATGCGATTCAAATATCGCTTCAAAAGCGACAAAACAAACGAATTACTAATGATAAACGGGGAAATCGAATTTTTTGAGCAAGCCTATTATTTATGTATACCTTTTGAAATACTCAATAAAGATCATTATAAAAAAAACAATGTGCAGGCTTTTTCATCCTCCTGAACTCTTAAGCACCAAAGAAAGTATGGAATTTTTTTTTACCAACCCTCCAGTTTTAGAGAAAAGTTCCTTCTTGAATTCTGAGGAATCCTAAGCTTGTTGCTTTTTATGACTATTTAGCTAGACTTAAAAAAGACTCAGCATATACAGTATGGTACTTTCCCCTTTTTATTCCTTTTATATCAAAATTACTACCATTAAAATGACAATAACATAGTAAGCAGTAATCACAGGCAAATATTTTCATTTTTATCATCATAATCATCATCAACCTCCTCACTGTAATATTTTTCATTTTTATTTCACAGTATAGGATCCAAGGTAGGTTACAAAAGTTAAAACCAACACAATTTTAATTGCCCCCTTTCACACAGCTGAATAAAACCCTACATTATCTGCTTTAAGCAGGAATATATGGCAGTATGGACTCAACCAGTTCAAAGCAGATATTGTGGGATATCTGCCTTGGGTTGTATGACTGTGTGGAAGAACCTGTAGGTAGGCTTCTATGTGAGAACATGGTCTTGTATGTGGCTTTATAGACCAATACTTTTAATTGTATTGGGGAAAGTAGTCAACATTAGTGG
This sequence comes from Anolis carolinensis, assembly GCF_035594765.1. Classification (NCBI taxonomy): domain Eukaryota; kingdom Metazoa; phylum Chordata; class Lepidosauria; order Squamata; family Anolidae; genus Anolis; species Anolis carolinensis. The sequence continues at coordinate 106,448,517 of NC_085841.1, forward strand.
CATTCTTGCAAGAAGGGAATTGTGTGCTCCCTATTTCAAATTGCAAAATATCCATGCATATTAAAAGCTGAACTGAGCATTACAAGGAAAATGTCAAGTATAGGAAATGTGTTTTGGCTACAGGTTTCAATTCAATCCCATGTCCAGCTAGATGGCCAAGAGAAGCAACATTGTCAGTAAGGCTCTAGCAGGAAGCTTCTGGTGACACTATAGTAGGTTTTAGGCATGGGTGAAAATACCGTAAATCTCGGTAATCATTATAAAATTGTATTTATTCCTACTTGCGAACATGGTTCTGACGAGGGTTATCACAGCGGATCTAACCCACAATTTTGAACCATTATAGACCATTATATGTTTGTAATTTTTTCATAACTTTATCGGTAATAAATAAAGCCATTTTTTAATGCAACCAAACTTTTCTTGGAGGGAAGCGCAGCCTAGCTTGGGTTTGCCTCCCTGACCAATCTCAGTGCACATTCATGTAAGGGGAGGGGTTTGCACGTCCTCCACATCCCTCCCTACGTGCCTCCTTGAAAAATGCCTGTGGAGCACCACGAGCCTGCATTCGCATCAGGGCGTCGGAGAGGGAGGTTGGGGCTGGCTGTGCTTTGTAGGTGCAGTGGGTAGCTATTTCTGCCGCAACACAGCCTTGCAGAGCCTTGCAGTGCGGTGCCATTGCTGCCTGAGTACCTGCCTGGCCTTGGGGTCTGGGCAGCCATTGAAGAAAAGGGGGTGTTGGAATGGGAAAGGGCGAAGGGATCCTTTTTCTTTCTTTTTAAGTATTAAAAATAAATAATTAGGAGAAGTTAACTAAAGAAAAGTTTTATTTTTGATAAGAAAGGTGTAAGTTAGGACCAGGAGGGAGAAGAGTGTGACACATTTTGTTTAATTCAATAGCATAGGCTATAGCCATAGGCGGGGGCCGGGGCACTCAAACGCCAAGCTGCCCTCCTCATTTTGCATGTGTTTGGGTGGGTCTGGGTAAAGCAAAGAGTCTGCCAAGTTACATTCTCTGCCTGGGTGTTTGCTTGCGTGGAGTGTGTAGTCCTACAAGACCCATCATCACTCCAGAATCCCAGTAATCAGTGGCCCACTCTAATGTCAGGAAACTCTAATGCCCCAGAAAACCCAATGAAATGGAAAATAACACTTTCAAACCAGGAACAGATTTCCTTTTTCAGAGGCTGATGGCCATCTGTCGGGAGTGATTTGATGGTTTGCTATGATTCTGTTCCTAGATTATAATTGTCACTTCCTGATTCGTTCTTTTACAAAACATGTATGACACTGCCAAGAGCGTTGTCTTTGCTCAAGGGACATGGTGCTAAGATAGCACATTATGGTTTGCTGGGTGTCCACTGTCCACCAATTTCACAGAGTTTCAGCCACAAAAACAAAGTTTCTGAAGTAGAACAAGGACTTTCAAAGTAAATACAACTCAATGAAACAGGAAATAAGACTTTCAAAGCAGGAACAGATTTCTGTAATTACTAAAAATGGTTTCTTATATAAGCTATGAAAATTCGCCAAAAATCAGAGGATAAGGGAAACGTTCTGAAATTTGATGAGCTATCAGTGTTAAATGTGTTTTACTACTGTAACAAATTTGATCAGGATAGGTCAAAAAATGAGGGTGGGAGAGTCCTCTAAATTTCCCCCAGCGCTGTTTTTTGCCATTGCGCATGCGCATCCACCATTAATGAATTAATTGCGAATATTCCAAATTTTCGTAAAGTTTCAAATTTTTGGGTTCAAAAATCGGAAATGATTTTAGAAACAAAGTGCCAGCACCCCCTACTTTTGGAGCGAGTATTGAACCATTTCTTTCATGAATCGCACATGCCTAGTAGGTATTTTGACATGTGGACACTGGATCATCTTAGATCCAGCCCAATCCAGCTGTCCATTTGTCAAAAACACCAAGGTCACTTTAGAGTTTCCTAGAAGCTTTGGAGTAACTTGCAGTTCTTCTTGTGCTGGATTAACATATGGAAGAAGCCCTATTCTGCAAAACCAATTATAGTTTGAGTGGACTGCTCACAGCTGGTTCACGGTGAATTAGTTTTAATTGGCTCATGTAGATCCCATCTACATTGCCATATAATCCAGTTTGAACTGCTTTATAATGGTCAGTGTAACCTCATATACGTAATGCAAATTGAACTGCATTGAACTAGATTATATGGCAATGTAGATGGGGCCATGGACATGCCATAGTCACATGCAAAAGATCCAGGTTCAGTTCTTGGTATATCTCTCTTTATATTAAAATCCTGGAAAGCCATTGCCAGAAGAAGAAAAGGTTGAAAGAAAATATAATGGCTATCCTTAAATATTTGGATGATTTCCATGTGAAAGATGAAACAAGGTTATTTGTCTTTGACTAATGAGGCTAAAACCAAGACAAGTGGTTAAAATAAGAATAAAGGAAACTTTTACTGAAATTTGATGAAGAACATCCTAATAGTAGAACCTCGGAGGTTATTGGCTATGCCTCGGAAGGTTGTAATTGCTCTAAAACTAGCAGGGGATTGGATACAATGGCCTTTGGGATCCCTTCCCACTCAATGATTCTGTGGCCCCTTTGACACTAACAATTTAATGCAGTTCAAAGCTAGCTTCAAATTGGCAGGCAACAAACTCCTGCAAAAGTGCAAAAATGAAAGCCCTTAATACATCTCAATGCTTTGTCATTTGTGTAATAATCATCTGGCCCTCAAACTGAATTCAGGATTTCTTATGTAATCATCTGCACAACAAAACTACTTTATTAAAAACCGGTTTGAAGCTACATTAAATGGTCAGTGCAGATGGGACATGTGATTCAGTCAGAATAGACAATATTGGACTGAATAGACCAACAAAAGTAGATTTTGTGAAAGCTTATCATGTTCTCATAAGAAAAGATTTTTAAAAAAATCATAATTACTTTCTTTGCAACTTATGCATTGATGCTGTCTAATGCTTCTGCATTTGTAAAGCTAATTTTGATGCCTATAAAATGTAGGAATTTGCATGCTCAGTGAGGGAACCCACCTTAGTCAGCGAAACCTCTAGCAATGGCTGAGCATTAGACCTAGAAAGTTCACAAGCAGAACATGAGAAGACAGATACAATTTGTTTATCTTAATATTGAATTATTGGAGACATACTGGCCCTGTTGCAGGGAAGTTCAACTTCTTTTGTTTTAAAGAGCTATCCTTATTATTATAGATGGGTCTGTCATCCATGAATTAGACAGAGTGAGATAGCCTCCTGAGGCAGCTGATTTGGGGTGTCATGAAAGGACAGCAAATTGTTAGTTGTTTAACATATAATGATGGCAGAGGGATTTCCTCCCAGGGAGAGGCAACTGTTGGATTTTCCTGCCAAAGAAAGTTGGACAGCCTTGGTTGCTATACAACTTGACAAGAGGAAGAGGCATCATTTGCCATTCCACCTCAGGCAGTAAGATAACTTGGAATGACCCTGAATTTGCTCAGTCCTTTTATAAATGCAATCACAGTGTTGTGTGGCAATGAAATGCTTGTAAACATACTCTGCCTTCTATGAAGATGCAGATGTATTTGCTTATATTCACACAATAGCTGTTCAAGGAAAGCACATTCTAACAGTAAAGGGTATCTTTATTGTAATAGCATTATTTTCTATATTTTGCACAGTCAATAGGATTCTTTCATATATTTTGCACATTTCTATGAAATCACCTATTCATCTACATAATTCTTTCAGATTTTGATAATTTATAGAGCTTGGGTTAAGGCTATTTAAAGGATCATATTTCCCTCCACAAGCCAATCAGAGTTTCGAGATCTTATTTTCATTGACTGGATGGGTGGTTAGTTAATTTTTTAACACTAACCATCTAATATACAATCAGAATAATATATGTATTAAAATGGGGAAAAGAAAAAAGAGAGAAAGGGGGAAAGAAAAAGAAAGATAATTAAAACACAGTAGGGCTCTGAACAACTAATTGTTGCTGAAATCAGAAGGAAAAAATATATTCTACCATAACAAATTCAGGTAAATAATCCAACTGAAATTATGAGTAGTCAAAACCACAGATTGTTTCATAATTAGATTTCATATTGTTAAAAAAGGAAATTTGTAACAGTTTCCAGTCTTTCACAAAACACCTTCAACTGGTTTATTCTTTAGAACCCATGTTAAGTTGTAGGAGTGTGCAATGCCCAAAAAAAGTACAATTTCTGGCTGCCTCCTCCCCCTTTCCATTTTCCTGGAAATTCCTGAAATCAGGAGGGGGTGTCATTTTTGTTCTGGAAAGATTTGGTTCATTGGTGCCAATTGAGAAACTTTGGAGGCTTGTTTCTCTATCATTTTAAGGCCTATCAGGATGAAACTTGTCTAACTTGTAGGCCACATTTATGACTGCAGCCCTACTAAGTTTCAGAATGTTACACCAATCCACTCTCTGGAGGAGAGGCCTACGGAAGCCTTTCCCACCCTTTTCTCTATTTCTCTCTCACTCTTTCCAACTTTATTTGCCTCAAGTGGGCACTCTGCAGGGGAGGGGGCTTCAGATATGGATGGAGGAGGCTGCTGGGGAAAAAAGAAGAGGAGGGGTCAATGCCACCAGGCACCAACTCTTGTGTGATTTCAGAGGCTGCCCTCATGCCACAGCCTCCACCTCTGATAGCATGCCGCTCAGCTCCATCGCCGCCATTAGCCTAAAGTTCTGGCTGCTCATGCTCTATTCCGGTTAAGACTTTGGCTGGATTCTGCTCGGCCTATCGGGAAGAGGTGGATTGGCTGCTCTCATGGTGCAGAGACAATAATCTGGTTCTTAACATTAATAAGACCAAGGAGTTCATCGTGGACTACAGAAAGAACAGGCCAGAAATCCAGCTCTTGGTCATAAATGGGGACCAAATGGAGTGGGTGGCTAGTTTTAAGTTCCTGAGTGTCACGGTTCGCTCGTTAGGCGAACTACGCAGTTGCGGAAGGCGCCATACTCTGGGGGGAGGGGAGCGGCAGAGGCCTCAGAGGCTGGCGCCAGGCCTCAGAGGCCAGCCAGAGGCCTCGGAGGCCGGCATCAGGCCGTGGAGGCCGGTGTCAGGCCATGGAGGCCTCAGAGGCCGGCCAGAGGCACGAAAGGGGAAGAATCAGCAGGAGCCGCGTGCCTGGGGCGCCCCTGGAGGCGGCGGGAGAAGCAAAAGCCGTCAGTCGGAGGATGGAGATCGACAGCAAATGTACCAACGCAGCAGAGCTGGCTGTAGAGGAGGCGCTGCCAGTCTCCCTCGGGTGAGGAGAGCCACTCCGAGGCCCCGCCCAGAAGCACCACCTGCTTGCATGCGAAGTAGGCATCCACTGAGGATGCCGAGCCCTCACCCGACAACATTGCACCCAGGAAAGAGCAAGGACGGTGAGAAGGAGAAGCGGCGCCTGCCCACACGCCCGCACGCACGCCCACATGCATACACGCCCATGTTGCTTTTTTGTTGCTGACGCCGGCAAAGCCCGCTCTGCTACTCTTTGCACCCCACCCCCAAGCCACGCCAGACCTGCCAACGGGACAGGCCCACTGCCCAAGCAGGTTCAAAACCAGGCTATTCTCCCTAGGAAGATGTTTACTCCTTAATACATTCACAGGCAGACCTTGAGGGAACAGCCAGAGAGCTGTTCGGTAGGCTGGTTCTCAAGCTGGACTGGCATGCAATCGGGACAAGGACTTTTACAAGCGAAACTCCAGCCCTGTGTGCTGTGTGTGTGTGTGTGTGTATATATATATATATATATCTGTATATATGTGTGTGTGTGTGTGCGTATATATGTGTGTGTATGTATATATGTATATGTGTGTGTATAGGTATATGTGTATATATATATATGTACATGTATATATGTATATGAATATATATGTCTGCATATATATGTTTATGTGTATATATGCATGTATATATGTGTATATATATATATATATGTCTGCATATATATGTGTATGTGTATATGTGTGTGTATATATGTATATATGTGTGTGTATATGTGTATGTATATGTGCATGTATATATGTGCGTATATGTGTTTGTGTATATATGTGTGTGGGTATATATCTATATGTGTGTGTATATGTGTATGTATATGGGATGGGGTGGGGGTCCCTACATTCTCCAGCCTCCCCCTCCTCAATCTCGGCACCATTGTAGCAGCAACAGCAACAGAAGAAGGGGTCTCCCATGGCAGAGGAGTCCCGAGGAAAACTGCTCAGAAAGTGTCCCCCTCCTTTCCCTTTTCCCCAAAGGCGGAGGAGGAGGAGGAGGGCCACCCACAATATCTGCTTTGAACTGGGTTATCTGAGTCCACGCTTCCTATATCCCAGTTCAATGTTTGGTGCTAAATTCGCAAATATAGTAATTCCTACATAACATAACCATGTATTGAACTGTGTTTTCTGTCGATTCGTTGTAAAACATGATGTTTTGGTGCTTAATTTGTAAAATCATAATGTAATTTAATGTTTAATAGACTTTTCCTTAATCCCTCCTTATTATCCAACATTTTTGCTTATCCAACGCTTTTATTTTTCAGTGATTGATTTAGGGGGGGGCGTCAAAATTCTGTTTGCTTACACTTGAAAATTACCTTGGGCCGGCCCTGCCTGGGGCACTCATATGGCAGCATTGGTGAAGAGGACCCAGCAGACACTGTACTACCTGAGACTTCTAAGGAACCAACAACTGAATGAAAAACTGCTGGTGACTTTCTATGCTGTGCTATAGAGAGTGTCCTAACCTACTGCCTCCAGTGGCCTAGGGGATAAAAGCCTTGTGACTTGAAGGTTGGGTTGCTGACCTGAAGGCTGCCAGGTTCTAATCCCACCCGGGGAGAGCGCGGATGAGCTTCCTCTATCAGTTCCAGCTCCATGCGGGGACATGAGAGAAGCTTCCCACAAGGATGGTAAAACATGAAAAAACATCCGGGCATCCCCTGGGTAACATCCTTGCAGACGGCCAATTCTCTCACTCCAGAAGCAACTCAGGTGTCTCCTGACACGAAAAAAAAACCTACTGCATCTGTGCATGGTTTGATAGCTGAACAGTGACAGATAAAAAGGCACTCCAAACGGTCACCACTTCTGTACAGAGAATATTGGTAGCCCTCTTCCCTCTTTCTTTCTCAGAACATTCTTGAGGATCTATCTCACTCAGCATATTCTTTTTTTGAACTATTACCATCTGGCAGATAGTACAGGGTGACAAATGCAATGACAAACAAATTGAGAGACAGCTTTTATCCTAGAGTTGTAAATATATTGAACTTCATGATTTCGCATTGATGTGGCATTGGGGGGTGTGAGGTAGGGTGGGAGTGCGGAGGGATGGGTGTGTTGTTTGTGATGTGTGCTGGGGAAAGCATTTAATTTTGTTGTACAGTGTACAATGATAAAGTTTTTCTATTTTCTATTTTCAGCAATCTGTTTACCAGATCGCCAATTTTCCTGAATCTTGAATCACCAAATGAAATTCTACATATCCCTATTAAGTTGGCATTTGGGACAACTCAGCAACCTGAACAATTCATTCTTCCATCATTGATATGCCAATCCTTTTTGCCACTGTTGATATGGGACAAAGAATACATTTTGGATTATAGATAAAGAATTTGATATGTTAACATCCAATTCTTTATAATAGGCCCACCAAACACACACACACACACACACACACACATTTCTGGTAATATGACAAAATCTATTTCTCTTTTCTTCTTTTTTTGGATTAACATATTAATCCTACACCAGTAACCTTCTTATAAGTATATCACATAAAAAAGAGTTCCTTCTCATTTTACCATCCCCAACATTGATTTGAAACATCTGGGACATTTTTGGTAGAGCTCTAAGATCTTCTGAAGAGTCCTTTCTCTATGTCCCAAGACCTTGCTGGTAACAAGGGAGGTGATTTTCAGATTTTTGAATTGTACCCTTAGGAAGGCCAGGAGGGCCCTATTCTGGCTCTTCTTTCACCTGCAAATTAAAACATTTTTGTGCTATCAGGTTTTTAGAAACAGAAACAGCTTTTAATGCTGTGTGGTGCTGTTTTTAAGATTTGCATGCAGACTTTTAATAATATTTTAAAAATTCAGTGTTTAATGTTTTAAATGTTATACATTGTTTAATTATTTTTAAATAACATGAATATTTATATCTTTATTGAGAGTTTTGTAAAGGTTTAATCTGTATTGTTTTTAAATATGCTGTAAGGTACCTTTGTTTCTATTATTATAAAAGTAGGATGCAAACTATATATATATACCTATATATATACAGAGAGAGAGAGAGAGAGAGAGAGAGAGAGAGAGAGAGAGATGTACACTCTCCTACATTGATGAAGCCTTTGCAAGAAAGAGCTGGAGAGGCAGTAGAGAGCAAAGGTAGGAATCTGGAGATCATTCTTCCTGGTTTATTATCCTGTCCTTTAAAAGCATACTCTCATGTTTAGAAGCTCAACATCAAAAGAAGTATTCTTGGACATGCACTCGCAGATGGCATGCACACTTACTGACCAACTATTTCTCAAGATCACTCAAAATCTTGCCCAGACACAGAAAGAAAAGAATGCATCTATTAAGTCTTACAAAGTTGATGGTGGCAGCAGATTTACAAAGCATTTTTCTTTTAAAATAGAATTGACCGAAACAACAGCCAGTAACCCCTTTCCCCATGCTAAGATGAAAAATAAATACAAGCAAAAACTGTTTTCAAAGTGGCCACATGCATCCTCTGTGTGATGCATAAAATATATGATGTATGGTTTGAATGGAATTGTATGAAAGATTTATAGTTGGGTCTATATAGTCTAGAGATGCCATCCTAAGGAATCAGAACTGGAAAACTACAAGAAGGAGGTGAAGAATTCATGAATTGTAATTAAAACTTGCTAATGAGAACTGAAATGGTTGATCTGCCCTAGTAAACTGTGATAAAAACTGTGACAGTGATAAGAGAAATGTTTACATCAGTTTACATCTATCAACATTTACTAACCAGAAACCAATATCTGTTAAGAAGGAAGTCAACACAAGGCTCCTTACGTTTACCAACACCAATTAAGAAGAGTCAGCATCTGCCAGGAACTTAGATGAAGCCAGGATGTTTCAGGCTGGAAAAACATCTATCATTCATTTGCAACTTTGGAACAACATCATCAGAATATTCCTATAAAAGACTCAATCTAATATTCTCAAGTGTGACAGACAGCTGTGCTGTTCACCCAACCATGCTCTATTGAAAGAGACAAAATCATAGAATTAGAAGAGACCTCATGGGCCATCTAGTCCAACCCCCTGCCAAGAAGCAGGAATCACAGCAGATGGTGTACCTTTGGAGTGTCAGATCTGCTATGGGAAAGCAGGATTCTGGACACTTGTCTCCTTTTCTCAAGGGAAGAGAAAGGAGTGCAATTTTAGAGTCAGTTTCTACTGTAGGGAAAACACAGATCTGATCATTGGCATTGTTCTTAGAGAAAGAAGATGTGTTTTGGCACAGGAGACAGTGTGAGAAATGGTGATGTATGCATGAGGATGAATGAATATATATGTATAATGTGAATTCTGAGTAAAAATGGAATTGCCCTTTGTTTGTTAGCCAACTGTAGGTTGTTTGTGGATTCCATGTAGTTACATAGAATTTGTATGTCTGTATGGCCAATGGCATTCTTTGTGTAAAAGAGTAAAAGTTCTGATATCCTTTCTCTTACTGGAGAATCGCAATAAAAATCACCTGTGCTTTAAAGTTATTAAAAAGTTATTAATATCATCTGGCCCCCACTGTGGTGGCAGGTTGGAAAGTTCCAGTTGGGGCAAGACTCTGCCAGCCCCGTGTCAGCCCCTTCACCATCTGTTTTGCCATTGGTGGTCCCAACCAGGCATATAGCTCTATGTGAGCTCATAACAATCATAGATTTTTTTTAATTGCCTTCCAGACAATTAAATCAATATATTGATTCAAGCAACCCAGATGGGGGTGGGAGGGGGGTTGGAAGAGGGTGGTAAGAGTGGGTGGGATGAGGGGTTTAAAGGGGTAATTAATTACGATATATGGTAAAGGGAATCACAATTGGAAGCTGCATCCCAGCCATAAAGTTTGTAATTAGTTTTTGTGTTATCATTTAGATGGCAAAGGTTTGCAGTGTATTGTTTTGTTATCTGTATGAAGAAATAATAATAATAATAATAATAATAATAATAATAATAATAATAATAACAACAATCATAGATGACCCATGCTTACATCAGCAGATGAATGAAGGGAAAAGGAGATGGTGGCAATGTCCCATATAGATAGCAGATCAGTTCAAATTAGACCCTAGTAGTAATAGGGGCCACCTCTCGTCAAACTCATTTTTGACAGGTGCCACGCCCCCTTGAAGCAGGAAGTCCTGCCCCTTGAAGCAGGAAGTGCCACCTCCTAAAAGAGGAACTCCCTCCTCCTAAAAACAGGAAATGCAATCCCGGGAGACCCTTCCCCCTGAGGTGAAGCCCTCCCACAGCCCACAGCCCACCCCCCCCCCCACCCCTACCATAAGCCGCCCATGTGATGGGTATGTCTATGGTGCATGTTCCCTACTCCTACTGCAGGAGCTTACCACGTGGTGGGGCAAGCACAGACATGTTTCAATGAGGCATTCATGGTGATGCGTATGGGCTGAAAGGCCCCTTGCCTAGACTGACCCCTCTGCTTGAGGAAATGGGGCAGCCAGGACCGTGTGCTAGGTCTTAGTGGTGAGCTCTGTGCTCTGTGTCCAACAGCCAATGGATTTAGGCCCATAAGGTCATCATGTGATACTGGGAGGGCCCATTAGGGCGGAGCTTTTAGGAATAAATACTCCATGTGAGTTTTAGTGCATCCCTTGACTGCTTTCAGAGGAATGGAAAATATGGAATTATCAGATGCCAGTGTTTCTTCCTCAGAGCTACCTGATTCAACAGTTGATGAATCCCAAAGCAGGAAACGCTTCATAAGTTCAAGTTCTGATGAGGATGATGACTGTGATTTAGCTAAAAGAAAATGTGAGGAAGACCGGGTGGTTTCCGAATCAGCTAACAGGCTTTTGGAAACACTTTCATCAGAACCAGCAATACCATCCTCTGAGCAGGTAAAAAACATAAAACTATTATTCTGATCCCTCTTAGGGTTGAAAGGGTCTATTTCAAGGAGCAAAATTGTGAACTGAAAGCACTTACACTTATCTTTTAAATCATTTTAGGGGGTTACAGAAAATTCATCAGGGGCAGCTAAAGAAGAAGAAGTGAAGTCACCATCTATCGCTGCTATTTGGAAGCTATGCTGCGTAGCATCAAGCCAGCTACAAGTAAGTATGAGTTTTGAAGAGATGTGTTTTATGTATGGGTGGGGTGGTAGTCACTGAATGTGCGTGTTTTAAAATCTGATTAATTTTATTATTTATAGGAGACCCCTGAAATGAGTGCTATTCAACGCCCAGGCCATGTGATTATGTCAAGCATTCTTGGATTGGATGTCAAGACTGAAACAGGGAATGTAGAGCAGAAGACGGTCATGTTGGAGACCGCCAAAGCAACCGTTTACGGGATATTAGATCACTGTTTAAACGAAATATTATTTGAGGCGTGTCCGGGTTGTCAGATTTTTGCAGGGAATCAGATGAGTCATGAATGTGTGTTATGGAACAACAAATTCCTAAGCAAAAAATTGAAGGATATTTGTGGAAATTTATGCTTCATAAATACCCTTCATATTTTACTTTTGATAGGTTACTGTCAAAACTCTCTGTATATGACCTCTGAAATATTGGACTACATTATGAATTTGGTAACATATATTGGCCAAACTGATAAGGCTATTAAAGTTCTAAATGCTGGATTGAAGAGTTGCAACCAGGAGATTCTGCAGCAAGTCAAAACTATGCTAAAAAACCGTCCATACAAACATTATGTCAAATTTTGGCCTATTATAACTAATTTTAAGAAAGAGTAAAACTTGCAGCTATTGATGACTGTTTTTAAAAATTCAAAAAAGTGTGTTACATTGAAATAAAATATATGGTACTTTCAATAATGGGATAAAATAAAATGGATTTAAAAACAACATAATGCTCAATGTGTTTTTTATTTGAGGGCTTCCCTTTAGAAGTACATTTAATGAACACTCATAAGTTTTCTAATGTATATATATATATCTAACTAAATAGAAAAGTGAAAATGCGTGCCTGTTTATTGATCCTTCTGACAAAACAGGAAATGCATATTTCAGTGGTCATGCCATGGACAGATGCTGATGACTTCTGAAAAACAGAGATAATAACCATCTCTGTGCCTGGATCTTTAAGTGTTACATTCCTTTAGAAATACGACCTTATTAACCCAACATGCCCCATTTACCAGAAGATTATTTTAAAATGGGTAAAATAAAATGGATTTAAAAACAACATAATGCTCATTGTGTTTTTTATTTGAGGGGCTTACCTTTAGAAGTACATTTAATGAACACTCATAAGATTTCTAATGATATATATATATCTAACTAAATAGAAAAGTGAAAATATGTGCCTGTTTATTGATCCTTCTGACAATCAGGATATGCATATTTTCAGTGGCGTGGGGCCGGATGCTTAAGACTTCTGAAAAACAGAGATAATAAGCATCTCTGTGCCTGGATCTTTAACTGAATACACAAGGCGAAGTGTGGGCCCCTTTCTTTAACCATGTATTAATATATATATATTAAAATGCATCATTGGAAACATGGTTTATTTTTACAACCAAAAATAAAATAAATAATAAAATAAGGGTCCAACAGAACAACCCAATGTCTATAGGGAAGGGAGAGTGTTACAGTCCTTTAGAAAATACAAGTCCTTATAGCCCATCATGCCCCATTTAGCAGATTATTTTAAAATGGGGTAAAATAAAAATGGATTTTAAAAAAAACATAATGCACAATGTGCTTTTATTTGAGGGTTTCCCTTTTGGAAATACATTTCAACTACTCTTTAAGGCGTATATTGCTAATTTTCTTCAATATACCTTTCCCCAACCCCTTCCCTCAAAATAAAAAAAAGTATGATACCCATTTATTTAATAGAGATTTATATAAATGTTTCTGTACAACATGTATGCCTAACTGCAAATATGACCACACCTCAAAAGGAGGGTGTTTGTCTCATCAGCCAATGGGAATTCTCAGTTTAAAAGCGGATGGAAAGGCGGCCCCAACCAGAAAAGAGGACCCCCTTACGCTTTAAAAACCCTGGGACATCCTGGGTTCAATCCTCTGGCCCATGCAACATTTCTGGCTGAATTGGTAAGTCCAAACCTTTCTCCCAACCTCCTCTCTCTCTCTCTCTCTCTCTCTCTCTCTCTCTATATATATATATATATATATATATATATATATATATAGTTTAAGATTTTAAAATAATTTAACATGTGGGTCAACCTCTTATGGGATGTTTTTTTTAAAAAGTCTCTATGGCTGAATCCTGTCCTTTAAAAGGCTATGATGGGTGACCCTTGGTGGTAAAACTGTACCTATTTCACTTAACATTAAATTAAAATGTTATTTATTTGTTATTAAATTGTTATTATTAAATTGTTATTAATAGAGTTTTATATATTTTACATATAAAATATATATAGCTAATTTCCATAGCTATATATATTTCCATAGCCGTGTCTTGTTTGGTTAGGTGGGAGAAAGGCCCATTCAAAAAAAGTCAAGGAACATGAAAGGCCCCTGCAGATTATCTGTATATGCTTATCTACTGTATTGACCTAATTACTGTAACAAAAGAATGCTCCTCTGGAAATAGGTAATACACATTCAAACCATCCTAGGCAAATGGGTACTTATGAAAATCAGGGCTAATGAATTACTTGTGCCTGGTACTCTAACCTAATACACAATCCTATACCTCTAGGCTGGCTTCATTTGAGGTCAGACACCCAATTGTCATTTAATAGATTTTTATATATAATTTAACCTCTGAGGATGCCTGCCATAGATGTCCCCATTGGGGAGATGGTGGCGGGGTATAAATAAAGTATTATTATTATTATTATTATTATTATTATTATTATGTGGGCGAAACGTCAGGAGAGAATACTTTTGGAACATGGCCATTCAGCCCGAAAGACATACAACAACCCTATAATTTAATCTGTTTCATTGGAAGCTACGGCTTATTTTTACAACAGAAAATAGGGTACATTATTTTGTTTGTTTGCTTTATATAAATAATAACAAAAAGGATGTAGATTTTTATTTTATTTATTTATACAGGGAATATCAACCACTTTAGATTATAAACATATAACATAAATTCAACAATCGACAATTTTGTTTTACCATCCATTAGAGCATTCATGTATTTCACCCCATGTTCCTAGAAAAAATGAGAAATAAGATTCTGTTATGCTAGTTTTAATTAATTAATCTAATTACTATATTTATATATTGGCCTTCTTACCAGAAAAGTGGGGGGGGGGGGCAATTTGGCTCACAAATTATACGTACATACAATATATTATATTATTACCATAGTACAATATTAACATCATATATTACCATATTGTACTATGACACTATACGGTAATATTATTTATATATGTGTGTGTGTGTGTATGTGTATAATATTACCGGTATTATATTGTAATATTAATATTAGTATTATATTGTACCACATCATAATATTATTACCAATATTATATGTACATACAATAAATTATATGTACATACAATACTGTATATTATATATAATATTATTATCAATATTATATGTATACACAATAATGTATATTAAATTGAATATTATAAAGTTTTAAGAGTTTATTTTACTTACCAAGCCTCCATGACGGCAAAGCCATTTAGATTCATGATCTAGCAAGAATGCTGCGATGCATTCAGCTACATTATCGACATGAACTTCTGTGTAGGGCATTTTTCTGACTAAAATGCATCCAAATAATATTATAGAAAAAATTCTGCCCCAGTTAATCTTGCCATCGGAAAATGTTTGCTGCATCACATGTTGAAGGATTTCACAGCTCTGTGTGGGGGTGTCCAATTGCAGAGGTGATATTATAGGAAAGATCCTGGCATCCAACTCATTCATTTTTTGTAAAGAGATACATATCTCAGTATCTAATGATGTTTTGGGGGCTTTTCCAGCTGCCAAATTCAGGTAAGATTGAATAATCCTGAACGTTTGTTTTTCAATTTCTGGTAATCTGTCAGGGTGGGTCCAATCCATGTATGGAAATGTGTCTCAGCAATGATTGCACAACCTGTTTAATGCTTGCCTCTTAACCCTCTCCACCTTCTTAGATTCAACAACTCAAACCATCAGAAATGAGCAACATCAACCAACATTTCTATCCTAACGTTCATATCCAGTACCCAGCCATCATAGAAAATATGCCGTTACCAGATGAAATTACTTATGAGGATGTGCAAATTTCTCAGCTGGAAGTGGATGATGCTCAAATGATGGGTTTGTCCTTATACTCCAAAGGTTATTTAATAATAAAATGAACGCCCACCCAGTGTGTGTGTGTCTTTTCTGAAATGATTGTCTGTTTTCCACAGAACAAGCACTTCGTCATGAGGATGCTGATTTCAAGACTGTGGAGAAACCAAAGGCTATTCCACCAACTTCCAAGCATGCAGGTAATGATGAATGGTAGTAAAACACAGAACATAAATACTACAACAAAAATTAACAAAGTCGCAATCACACAAAATAACAAACTTACAGAAATCAACAGAACATCACTCTGTAAATATGAGAAACAGCTACTCAGGTGTATGTATTTGCATTTCCAGATAAGGAGACCAACATGCCCACTCCAAAGACTACCAATCTATCAACTTCAAAAACTCGAGGTAATTGTATGCCCCACAGAACATCTCTCTGTAAATATGAGAAATAGCCACACGTGATTGTGTTTAGGTATTTTATTATATTTATTATATCTTTTAGGAACCCGCTTGAAGCGAGCCAGGCCAGAAACTCAGGAATCAGCTAGACCTCAAAAGAAGAAGAAAGGCAACAATGACATTGTGCTGAATTCGGAAGATGATCATGACTGTGAAATTATGAGCACTGCGGGGGAATGCTTTGCTGAAATTCGTAGATTGAACGATGAAGCGGACGACAATTATAAACAGTCTATTGCTTTAAAAATGAGATTGGATCAAATCGTCGGTCATGAAATTCCAAAACTTCTCAAAGCAATTAAAGCATGTAAAAATTATAACCCTCTTACAAACTCAACTCACTATCAGATAGGTAGAGGGTTGCACAAGCGGGGTAGAAGAAAGCAAAAGAAGCTCACACCTAGAGAACTGTACTGGAAAAGGAGACGTAGATTGATAACAAAGGCGAGAAAAACTCTTGCCAGGTCCAGAAGTAAACAAAAACATAAAAGCAATAGAGACTCAATGAGGTCAGACCCGGCTTCTTCTTCCACTACAGACACCCAGAGGGATGGACATTCTCCTGAACCTCAACAGGTAGAATCCCCATCTAACGAGGTTGAGTACCGACCTCAACAGGAAGACACCTCTGGTGAGGAGGATGATGGGTCATCCCCTGTGTTTGCAGAATGCGTGCACAGGTGGCAATTTACCTTTCCTAGTTATAACACATTGCGGATCGGGGAGGTATACCGTTTCAGAAATTTAGAAACCGTGAGGTCATATGCACAGGTTATAAATGCATTATACACAGCGATCCAGGGCATCTTAGACAATCTGAACCAGAGAATTGATCCCGAAGATTTTGTTCAGGTGAGATTAGAAGCCTCAGGGTTACGAAATCCACTCTTCTCTTTTAAAAGAAGTAGGGATCTCTTTAATGCTGAGGAGTTTCTAGTCCAGTTGAGTCGTCTATTACAGAGCAATATGGAAATCTGCGCTCATGGTGATTTTGAGCTCGTGGTCACTATAACAAAACCGCCACAAGGTGGAGCACGTCGAAAACTGAGTTCCATTCCAGCCAGTGAAATAATTGCTAGGAAGAGACAGTATCTGATAGACCTGAATTATGCAGGTGGCAATATGTGTTTTGCTGGAGCTTTATTTGGTGTTATGAGTTTACATAAACCCACAGATTCAGAAATGTTGACAGCTGCTCAAAAACTGCATATGGAACTCGGATGGTCTGATCAAAAAAAGGTAACCCTTAATGATATTTCTACTGTTGAACAACATTTAAGAGTCAATATCGATGTTGCTTATTACTCAAAAAAGTCAGAGTGGGCTCTGTTTAAAACACAGGGCCCCATTTATCCTCAAGCCTATACTCTACTCTTACATGATGAGCATTTCTATGGGGTTCTGAATGTAAAAGCGCTATTTGGCATCCGAAACTACTGTCAATTTTGTCGCAAACTCTATAATCATGACCATCATTCATGTCTATTTTATTGCAGAATGTGTTTGAGAAAGGGGTGTGATAATGTGATAGGGAAACAGGTTCGATGCCCCCGATGTAAGTTTCATTGTAGGTCTGAGGCTTGCTTAAAATTACACCAACAGCTGGGTTTAGAGAAGAAAGTCAAATGTCTAGCGAGAATGTATTGTACAAAGTGTCGATATTATCAGGAGCTGGATCACGATGATGAAAAGTGTAAAGGGAGACAGTGTACGGTCTGCTGGGGTTACATTGTTGAAGATGAGGGTCATTTGTGTTACATGCAACCGCTTAAACAGCCAAAGCTTTCTGTGAAATATTTATTTTACGATTTTGAATGTCACCAGAGTACGGGGGCTCACGTGCCGAATTTTTGCTTTGTAAAAGCTTATTCTGGGGAGACTGTGGAGTGTTTTAAACCAGATTTTGTGGAGGAGAATAGTGGGTCTGAAGACAGTGATGGTGAAATTGAGGTGGAAGGGGAAAGGGAGCCATGGAAGTTTGCAGGCAAAACCTGGGAATTTAAGGGCGAAAACTGTATTGAACAATTTATTAAAACGTTTACAAAAGATGGAGCCTTTAAAGATGCAACATTCATAGCTCACAATTCAAAGGGATATGACTGTTATTTTATACTCCGACAGTTGGTGAAAGAAAAACTGGATGTTGAAATTATAGCACAGGGTGGGAAGTTGATCTGTGTTACTGTGGTAGGACTCTCCATAAAATTCATTGACTCACTCAGTCACCTACCCATGGCACTCTCTAAATTACCAAAGGCTTTGGGATTTGAGGATGCCAAGGGGTATTTTCCACATTATTTTAACAAGCCTGAGAATTGGGATTATGTAGGGCCAATGCCACAGCCCGAATGCTATGGCGTAGAATACATGATGCCTGCTGAAAAGGCAGCCTTTACAGCCTGGTATGCAGAGAACCAGTCAAAAACCTTTGATATGCAGAAAGAGCTTGCATTCTATTGTCAGAAGGATGTTGAGATTTTGGAGCAGGCCTGTACCAAGTACAGACATGAAATAGTGCAGCTCACAATGGGTATAAGAGAAGTCATGGTAGGCAAGAAAAAAGACAAAGTCAAGAGGTACAGGGTCGCTATTGATCCTTTTCAATACCCTACCATTGCAGGTGTGGCTCTCGCCATGTATAGGTTCAAATTTCTTAGGGTAAATACTATAGCGATTCCAAGTTGTAATGATTACCATAATCAGTACAAGCGATTCTCATCCGCCTCTATACAGTGGCTCTCTTTTGTCAGTCATAAGGAAAAAGTTGAAATACGTCACGCATTGAATGGTGGGGAGGTTAAAGTTGGAAATTATTTTCTGGATGGTTTTGCAGTTGTGGATGATAAGAAAGTTGCCTATGAGTATTTCGGTTGTTTTTTTCATGGTTGTTTGATTTGTTATTCTCCAGAGGAGGACAACCCCGTGGTGGGGAAATCTTACGAGTTTCTTTTTAACGCGACACAGAAAAGGACCGCGGAGCTCCAAAGCCTAGGGTTTGAAGTGCGTTCCATTTGGGAGCACGAGTGGAGAAATATGGTAAAAACAGATTTGGAAATCCAGGCTTATCTTGCAAAAGCCAGTTTTCCTGAACCCCTAAAACCTCGCGATGCGCTTTTTGGGGGTCGTACAAATGCAATATGCCTCTATTATAAACCTAAAGATGGGGAATCTGTGAAATATTATGACTTTACTAGTCTGTACCCCTATGTAAACAAAACAAAAGAGTACCCCTTGGGGCATCCTGAAATCATTTACAAGGATTTCAAGCCCCTTTCAAATTATTTTGGACTAGTTAAGGCCAAGGTTTTTCCCCCTAGAAATCTCTATTTTCCAGTTTTGCCTTCCAGAATCTCTGGAAAACTCATGTTCGTACTGTGCTCAACCTGTGCAGAAGCACGACATCTGGACCCTTGTGACCACACAGATGAGGAAAGAGCGATAATTGGAACATGGTGTACAATCGAGTTGAATGTAGCTATAGAGAAGGGCTACAAAGTTGTTGAAATTTATGAGGTGTGGCATTTTGAGCATCGTTCTGCAGATCTGTTTTCAGGGTATATAAAGATGCATCTTCGTCAAAAGCAGGAGGCTTCAGGTTACCCACAGTGGTGTGTGAGTAAACAAGATAAATCTAAATATATAAGGGAATATCATGCACGGGAGGGGGTGCGTTTACGCAGAAACAAGATTGCAGTGAATCCTGCAAAACGTCAAATTGCCAAACTGTTTTTAAACTCATTGTGGGGCAAGTTTGGACAGAGAACAAATTTACCTGTCACACAAGTACTGAGAGATCCTGAGGATTTCTTTCAGATTCTATTTTCTGATGCTTATAAGGTGTCCATGTCTGAATGTCTGGATGATGAGGCTGTCTGTCTCTCATGGAAATATTCAGAGGACCGTGTGACAACCGCTGGGCGTAAAAATGAATTCATAGCATGTTTTACCACTGCTTATGCTAGACTTGAACTCTACAAGTTGCTAGATAAATTAGGTAGACGTGTTTTGTATCACGACACGGACAGTGTCATTTTTGTGAGTCGGGAAGGGGAATGGGAACCGCCTCTAGGAGATTATTTAGGGGATCTTACTGACGAAATTTCATCAGGCCGGTCTATCACAGAATTTGTCAGTGTAGGTCCAAAATCCTATGGATATAAATTGACTGATGGCACAGCTTGTTTGAAAGTTAAGGGAATCACCCTGAATAGTGCTAACTGTGAGAAAATTAATTTCAGCAGTCTAAAAGACTTGGCATTCGCTTACGTCTCGGACAAGAAAGGCTGCCAGCCTCGTGAAATTGTGATACATCAGCCGGGTATTGTTCGAAATAAGCGTCAGTGGACGCTTCATACGAAAACCCTCAAAAAAACACAGAAGGTTGTTTTTGATAAAAGAGTAATTAAAGACGGATTTACAACGCTCCCTTATGGATACTGATTTGCAGACCCGATGGCAGCATCCCTTCTCTGCTATTCTAGCAGGTCCGAGTGGCTGTGGTAAAACCTTTTTTATAAAAAATATGCTGGATAATGCCGATCATGTGTTCTCTGTACTACCTCAAAATATTGTGTGGTTTTACAGTTGCTGGCAACCCCTGTACAATGAACTCCAATGTAAATACCCCTTTATCCAGTTTGTGCAGGGTTTACCTGAAAAATTTGATGATGATGAATTGTTACCACCCAATAAAGTCAATTTTATAGTAATCGATGATTTGATGCAGCCTGCTTGCGATAACCGTGGTTTGGAGATGTGTTTCACCCAGTATGTCCATCACCGGAATATAAGTGTTTTCCTCATCACACAAAATATTTTTTGCAAAGGAAAAAGCAACAGAACCATCAGTCTTAATGCAAAATATATGGTACTGTTTAAAAACCCCCGGGATAAACTACAAATTGCTACTTTGGCACGACAGATGTATCCAGGAAATGTGAGTTTTTTCATGGAATCCTACGCAGACGCAACAAGCAAACCTCACGGTTATTTAATGATAGATTTGAATGGTACTACACCCGAAACATACAGATTAAGAACTGGAATCTTCCCACCAGATTGGCCTGTGGTATATTTGATGAAGAAAAAATCCCGGAGTTACAAAAGGCAACTGTTTTAAAACGGCGTAGGACCTGCGGCTGCCTGCTCCTCCTGGATAATATGTCCAATCGTGTAAAGAGAAACCTGGAACTTTTAAAACTACTTATTAAGGTACCACCACGCCAGAGAAAAGCCATTTTGTGCACGGGCTCCAATGATTTAATTGCTACTATCTCAGAAATAGCACTCAATACTTTAAAGGGAAACATCCCCTTGGCCCCGCACCAGCTACGGGCGTTGAGAAAAAGGCGCCGCCTTATTAGAATTCTGGGAAACAGCAAAGTGTCTCTTCGAAAAAAGAAGTGCCTTGTGAAACAGTCTGGAGGGTTTTTGGGACCTCTGCTAAGTTTTGCCGTTCCTCTGTTAACCAGTTTTCTAACCAAACAGTGATGGAATATGCTGAAAAAATGTATCTGGTTCCCAGCCGTCAACTGGATCAATTAAGAGGCGCACCTCCCAAGGATGAAAACATCCGAACTACAGCCATCTCATCCCTAGATAGAGAAATGCAAGAGATTCTACGAAGGTCTGATTTATCCGAACATGAAAAAGCACGACTCTACGATACCTTACTTCAAAAATATTTAACTCATGTAAAACAGAGGGATGCTGAGAAGCAAAGTTTAAATCTGTTTCTATCTGAACCACCTGCTGAAGAAACACCACAGCCCCCTTCTGACACCGTGTTTCGTGAAGTGGTGGACGGCCTGCCTGCTAGATACAAGAATCATGCGAGATTGATGCTCAGCAAAATAAGCCAAAACAAGAATATTTCTACATGGGATGATAAAGGATCCTTTGTGTATAAAGGAGCGGTGATTCCCGGATCTAACATCTTGGACCTGGTCAAAGCTGCGATCCAAACTCACGCCTTACCTGTCACACGTCTCCCTAAAGGGTGGGATGCCTTTATGAGGGCCTTGGCCGAAATAAACACCCCGACATCTGTGGTTGGTAATACGTCCAATAGAGAACTTCTGGACTATCTAAAGAACCCTAAGGGTTCACCCCCAACTCAAACTCCGTCTCTGTCACGCAGATCTTCTAAAAAGCAACGCCAGGCCAGCACCCCTGCATGGCTCAGCTTATAATACATTTTATTTTCAATGAATAAAATACTTATATTCTTAAAACCTATTTTGTTGTTTGTGAATGTTCTTTTAAAAACGACAGACACGTATCATATTCCAAAAGCAGCTCTAGGAGGAGCTTTTTATTAAACACGATTATGAAATGCACTACAGGACATACATTGTTGTATCGTTTGGAACATATCCGAGGCAAGTGGTCTTGTGTTCATTTTCTTTACAAATTGAAGAACCATTTTGTCATTTTTATCCAAATCGTCGGAATATAATGCGTGAATATTTTTAAAGTCCAGTCCCTTGCAGCGTTGATGAAGGAAAAATATGCAGTGATGTCCGCAAACAACAGAGTCTGAGGCCTGTACAGGCCTGCATTGATACACAGTTTTGTCGGCGTTTCTTTTTAAAAAGTTCACGATGGTTTTGGGAAACAAGGCATAGTCAGGAGGGTGTCCATATGAGTCAAAAAATTCTGCAGTTCTTTCATTCGGCAGGTAAACAGCTAACCAGTGTTCCCCGGGGAGGTTATGGGGATGAGTGTTGATAATCAACGCGAGCGGCCTTTGCTGCAGATGCTTTCTCGGAAGCATGTCACATGGTAACACCCCATAGAAACTCTTTTGAGTATAGGGATTTGAGCTTAGTAGATGAGTTAACTGAAGGCTATCCATCTCACATATAATCAAACAAGACATTTCTCCTGTGATTTATTTCTATCACGTTGTCAAAAACACCGTAAACCAGCATATTGACGGTTGTTGGTAGAGGCTTGGCGAAACGCAGCTCTGCCCTCAGGTTTCCAGTTTTAATCAGGGAGTAGTGGTCGGCACATTCTTGATCTGGAGTCAAGTCAAACGCAAAGAGCGTGTAGCCTTTTGCATACTCCTCACGGTTAATTAAAAGTGCGCTGTCTTTCATGTGTTTGCCAGCAGTCTGAACCAAACTCATATATTCTCTCACACAATTATCCTCTTCAAAATTGGGCTGAAATGGTTTCATGGGATACTGTTCTCCATCCAAGTAGAGAGCTGCAAAATTGATGTCATAATGCTTAAAGTTGAAAGGGTTTTTATTGTATGCACCACTGAAAGAATCGTTATCGACCAACCCTATCACCACCTGTTTAGGAAGTTGACCCAAAAACAGGTTCTCTTGATTGGAGACACGGCTCCCTACCGGTATGCTGAATACTTTCATGCTTACACGGTCCACTGGGTATTTGGCATTAGATGTCAAGAGGGCTTCAGCATGTCCAAGGCGGACACCGGGTGTCAATTTCACTTTTTTGACAAAGAGGGAGGCTGATAAAATATGTAATTTGTAACGCTTGTTTGCATCATTGCTCATTAAGCAGAAGGCATTTTTATTGCGGGTAAGTTTAATTTTCACATCGACACCGTTCAGCAGCAGTTTTTCTTGAAAAAACAGGTCAGCATGGAGATGTCCCATCAAGTCTATTTTTCTACTACCGGCTCCCAGGGTTGCTCTTTTGATAAAACCATCATTTTCTCCATCCAGCTCGGTAGACTCATGCTCCCCAGCATCATCTTTATAAAAAAGCCCCGCTGTAAATTGCGTGGCTAGTGTGTCTTCGCAATAGTTCAGCACGGATTCAATGTATGCTCTGTAAGGATAGCAGTTGTTACTTTGACTGATGAGACGGTCCCCTAAAGTCACATCTAACTGACTGAAAATGGAGGCTATCGGGTAATTCACGAGGCCTACCGCAGCATCGTTGGGGAGGTTTGTTCCGTCTTCATTCACCACTTTGCACGTCAAATATAGAAGTGTGTTGTTGAGATCCATGTAGTCTTCACCATTTCCAGCAATAAAAAAATCCAAGGGTGCGGCTTCTGTAAGAGCCGTTAGTGGGGGTACTTCGATATAAAGGCTTCTCTCGATACTAGTTTGTGTAGGCCCAATGTGAAACAAATCTAGTTCAGATTTAGTGCACTCTTCAGAACATCCGTGAATAAAAGCCATGATGCTGTTTTAGAATATATCGCTCATAGACTGTATCCTCTGCCTCTTTCTCGCTCCACGACGCTTCTGTGGTTTCTTTCTACGCTGCGCTTTCCTTTTAACAGGGCGGGGCGGGCCTTTCAACCTCACTTGTGATGCTTTTCTTTTTAAGCCTCTTCTCCTTCTAATATACATCAGCCCTGATCCCTCTTGTGGGTTTTCATGGGTTGTTCTGTTTAGAACTGCCTGTGTAAAATGACCGACCATGTCTTTGGCTATATTACGCGCAGCTGTTTTTGCGTGGGGTTTAATGATGTCCAGGCCTCTTCTCAAAAGCGGTACAGCTTTTCGGAAAAGGCTCCTGAAAATCCCACCCAGTCCTGAGCCGTACATTTGGGGGATACCATGATAACCCGGAAGTCCATTTCCAGCTTGTGCTCTGTAATAGTTTTTATAAAGACCGGGATCCCCATAGGATTTCAGGATGACCATTTTCTTTTTTAAAGATCCAATGTCCTCCTGGGACGGAAGTGTAGCTTCACAATCACCTTTCCAAAGCGAAATGGTATCTTTTTGTTCTGGTCTGACTTTATCTCAACAGTGAGAGTGTCGATGTGGTGTTTGCTCACCGGAATGTAGTGAGGTTTATCGTAACAAATGTTGACACACTCGTTATTCTTTCCCTTCACAGGTACGCAGCGCAGCAGAGGCACGTAGAAATCACCAACGAGCTGGTGCTCCACTATATTAGTGTAAACATATAATGTGTTGAAACCTCCTGTGATGTCTGCTGAGAAAGCTGACGCTCTGAGAGGAATGTTGGGAGACAGTCCTAATATACGCTGTAATTCCACGTCAGCTTCGATTGTACACTGATTCTCGGGTTTAATTAGGACCTTTCTGGTTGCGGGGTCATACTTAAGAATCGCATCGGGCGGTCTCTTGCGTGATGATATGCGCTCGTTCATGTATTCCAACAGCTCGGGGATGCTGGAATAATATCCATTCTGCAGCTGGAAGGACCACTTCTTTTCCCCCTGTGCAATTTCAAAGCGTGGGTCGGTGGTCACGTTATTCCAGGTGTGGGGGTACTGTATCTCAACTAGTCCTACTTCCCATGCCCCTGAGAGCTCTAGAGGTTTTGCTAAAGATATAGTAAAGCTTGAAATGCTGTTCCTAGGGAAGGCTCTAGCACTCGCGTTGCTAGGTAGTGTGAGATAAAAACTACCTCCCCCCATTTTCCTAGGCGTATAAAAAACACTGCCGCTACTCAGGTTCTGTTACTTCGGAAGCCAGAACCCAACTGTTGAACTTGCTAGGCCAGCCTAACCATTTCACTAGGCATTGCTTTCTCGCACCCCGACCTTTTGTGGCTAGAATTTTTTCAATCCTGTAGATGCGGTCTTTGTCAGTATTAATCTTTTGCAGTTCTTCAGGATAAAAGGTGCCAATGACATCTTCACCCGCATAATCTTTCAATAGAAATACAGGCCTGGATGTTTTTTGAAGAACCTGGTCCACGATGAATATCTCACTGGTAAAATTCTGTTCGTACCCCTTAGCAAATTTACCCTTGCTTTTGGAAATCCTCACATGGTCTCCTTTTCTGAATTGCGATAACTCCTCTTTTCTTTTCACATGTGGCCCATAAACTTTCCTCCACACGTCTAGAGCGTTGGAATCGTTAACATCTACGGGCCTTGTTTTGATAGTATGGTGAAAACTGTGGTTATAACTTTTGAGGAACATAGGCAATACATCAATATATGTAAAAGTGTTATGAGCTGTGAAATATCTCCACATTTTTGTTTTTAAAGTTCTGTTAAACCGCTCCACAACTCCTGCTTTAACTTCATTGTTGGTGACAAAGTGGTGAACCCCATGATGTTTCAACAGAGTGCTTACCGCCTTGTTTAGAAACTCCCGACCCCGGTCTGTCTGTAATTTTTCAGGTTTTCGACCATCTTGAGTGAAGATAGTGTTAAAGGCCTCCGACACCTCTCTACCTGACTTATCCTTCAGAGGCAACCCCCATGCGTATTTAGACAGGATATCTATCACTGTTAAAATGTACTTGTAACCCCTGTTAAACTTGGAAAGTCGCTGCATATCCACTAAATCAGCCTGCCATTGAGAATCCACATGAGATACAATAGTCTTGTTTCTTTTAAAATGGATCCTTGCTGGCCTGTGTAACGTGTAACTGTCTTGTTTGGATAGCCATTGAGTAACATCCCCCTTCCTTACAGTTTTGCATTGTTTTTTGGCCTCTTGAAAAAGCGGCCAAACACCTCCGAGGCTTCCTACCTTACCCGGCGAAAAATATATTTTCTTTAGGATTTCATCGGACTCTGACATTATGTCACCGAATGCAAGTATGAACACAGGGGTACAAAACAAACCAATTTTATTGTGAGACACACATAGCAGCTCTGCTCTGCAGAACAGGCTTTAAACACGCGGCATGCTGAAAAGCTCCATGGTCTGAGAGTCGCCAATCTGAAGATCCTCCACATCACCAGAAAACTGGATACAGCCCTACGGAGATCAAACAAATAGCATTGAGTCTACAACACTCATTTCATCATTCCTAAAGATATCTCATATTGCTCACACATCTCCCTTCCCCATACCAGACCAATCCCCACCAACTCCCCAAACAAGTATTCTAACACGTACCGTAATATTCTCGAAACCATCAGTTGTGTTTTCATCAACAGCCATGACTTCCTTTTCCGCCGCTCCATCCTTCAACAGCTCCTCTAGGAGTGACCGATGGACGCATCTGCCTGAGGTTGGTTCTTCTCCCGTTCTCTCAATATCCTTATAGTCTGTTTTACAAAGCATCTCTTCATCCGCCTCTTCAAGAACAGCAGTAGCATCAGCATGATACATTCTCGGCATTTCAGGGAAAAGCTTTTTCAAATCGATCCTGTCTGTGCCCTGATCATTTAAATCAGGCTTAACCTCTGTGAATTTATTTTTCACAGCATAAAGACCTGGTAATAAGTTAAGCCTTGTCGGAGGTTTAGCATTCGAGGATTCTCGCGGCTTTTTAGGACTATTCATTGGTGTCACAGGTAGGGAAAGTCCTGTTGTTCCTGACATGTTTGGATAGGCCCAATACCTATAGCCGCTTTCAGCTCTTCTTTTCATAGCAGTTTGTTTCTTTCTAGGCACTTCCGGTACTGAAAGGCACGCTGAGCTTGAAGGGCCATCTGGTGATTCCATATTTTCTATTCCTCTGAAAGCAGTCAAGGGATGCACTAAAACTCACATGGAGTATTTATTCCTAAAAGCTCCGCCCTAATGGGCCCTCCCAGTATCACATGATGACCTTATGGGCCTAAATCCATTGGCTGTTGGTCACAGAGCACAGAGCTCACCACTAAGACCTAGCACACGGTCCTGGCTGCCCCATTTCCTCAAGCAGAGGGGTCAGTCTAGGCAAGGGGCCTTTCAGCCCATACGCATCACCATGAATGCCTCATTGAAACATGTCTGTGCTTGCCCCACCACGTGGTAAGCTCCTGCAGTAGGAGTAGGGAACATGCACCATAGACATACCCATCACATGGGCGGCTTATGGTAGGGGTGGGGGTGGGGGGGGTGGGCTGTGGGCTGTGGGAGGGCTTCACCTCAGGGGGAAGGGTCTCCCGGGATTGCATTTCCTGTTTTTTAGGAGGAGGGAGTTCCTCTTTTAGGAGGTGGCACTTCCTGCTTCAAGGGGCAGGACTTCCTGCTTCAAGGGGGCGTGGCACCTGTCAAAAATGAGTTTGACGAGAGGTGGCCCCTATTACTACTGACCCTATCTTATTGTTCACACTGTCATGAGGATACTCCAGAGTTTCAAGTTATTTCCAGAGCATCCCTGGACTTTTACTAATGTGGGGCTAATTCAGATTAATGGAGGTCAAAAAAATACTCAACAGAAGCTGAGAATCATCACAGGAAGAGCCAGGAGTCACCTCAGGGTGAGTCCAGGTTTTAATGTTTGTGTAGATGAGCAAAACTGGCCTGGGAAAAGATGTTATTAACCATCAAACTACTTGTCCGATGTATTGTTTAGCTGACTGGACAAAAAAGGGGATTCTGAAAGCTTGAATTCATCTCAGCAGTAGATTATGTTCCTCAGGTTACTGAGATACTGCATAACACATAGCTGAGGATATGCAAAGGTAGTAATTGAATTCTGTAGCTAAGATCCCAATTCTAAGGGCTTTTAAAAAGTATGTGTCCAAACTTTAAGGGATTTCCTTTATGCCAATGTTTTATATGCAGAAGCTATGAATTCTCAGCACACTATGCTTTTTACATACTTTAGAGCTTCAATCTAGATTCTACCCCCCTACCCCAACACACACACACACTTCATTGGGTTAGGAATGTGAACATTAGGAAGACTGCTCACTGAAGGCCACTGAAGAGCCTTGCCAGGAAATGGTATAAAACTTTGCTAATCTACTAGCTATGTTAAAAATATCTGTGTTAATTTTGAATTCAGCAATTGACAAACAACAAAGCAAACAAATAGTTTGTAGCTGGTCCTCCCTGTTGAAGAAAGAGCACTCAGCTATGTTCAAAAGCATTATTCAGTTTATTATTTTACAAGGTTGAGAACTCAGCAGGGCCTCTGAGAGAAATTTTGAAAGGTGAAACAAGACTGCTTCTGAGTTTGGAGTGGGAAGGTCTCCTCTCAAAATTGAGAATTTAAGATCCGCCTAGACCTTAAATTATCAATTATGCCTTTTCAATAAATATGAAATTTTAAAGTTACAATATTTGCCTTCGTAGAATAATCTATATATATAAAAATGTAACGTGGAGCTTTATTATGGAGTAAACAGCAAAACCACTGAACCCAATCACACCAAATTTGGCCACAAAAGTCAGTCATCCAAGGTATGTCTTTCAATTAAAAAAACCCTATAAAATAGTCCAAATTACAGAGGATGAGGAAGAGCCTTTCTCCCACTAACTGCCAGTTAGAAAGGTAGGCTCCACTGCCTTTAGCCCCCCCCCCCCCCCCGGCTGCCTTTAGGCCGCGCCCCCTTCATATCCTAGCAACTCCCTCAGCCAAAATGGCATCCAGGGCAGAGGCAGAGTGCACTTAGGCCTCATCCACACTGCCTATAAAATATAGATTATCTTATTTGAACTGGATTATATAGCAGTGTAGACTCAAGGCCCTTCCACACAGCTATATTACCCAGAATGCCAAGGCAGATAATCCACAGCATCTGCTTTGAACTGGATTATCTTTAGTACATACTGCCATATAATCCAGTTCAGTGCGGATTTTATACAGCTGTGTAGAAAGGGCCTCATATAATCCAGTTTTAAGCAGGTAATATAATATGTAATAATTACTGTGGTATAATAATACAGAACAGTATAATCTCTAAAATCAGGACAGCAAATAAAGAGCAATACTCCAAAAGCAGGGAAATTGGGAATCCCAGAAAGGAAACAATCAGGGCCAGCTAACACCTCCCAACAAAGGATTCCCCCAGGCAGAAAGCAGCCAGGCTTTGAAGCTGCAAGACCATTAAATACTAATAAAGGTGGCTAATTGCAGCATTCATACCTGCCACACTGAGACTATTAATTGCTATTTAAACTGGCCAATCAAGGATTCCGTAAGATATAAAGCGGTCAGGCTTACAAGCAGCAAGGCTATTCAGTGCGATTCAACCTGGCCAATCAAGATTTCCCCTAAATAGAAAACCCCCAGGCTTTGAAGCCACGAGGCTACTCCGTCCCATTCAACTGGCCTAGCAAGGATGCCCTATGTAGAAAGCAGCCAGGCTTTTAAGCTGCAAGACTATTCAGTGCAATTCAAGCTGGCCAAATGATGATTTCCCTGCAAAGGACGTAGCAAGGCTTCACAGAGGCTCTTTGATTGAGGGTGCTACTCCAGCTACTCCAGAAAACAGCCAGGCTTTGAGGCTGCAAGGCTATTCACTGCTATTTCACCTGGCCAACAAATGATTCCCATAAGCCACAGCAACACGTGGCCGGGCAAAGCTAGTATGGTTATAAAATATGAACTAGGTAGACAGCTTTGGGGGTTAGAAATTCACAGGCTGGCCTTCATTCTCCAGGGCCCGGATGATGTCCCCCTGTTATAATTCTTGGAGCTGGCCTTGGCATGAAACTGAGCTCCCCCTGCTGTGTTTCCATGTATAAAATCCACTGTCAAGCTTTTTGTGGAATGCCAGTTTTGATAGATAAAGGAGAGGGGCTGCTATAAGTGACTCTACATGATTCATAGGGCTGGTCTGCAGATGTATGTACATAATTGGATTTTTTTTATCACTGATTACTTGTTGACGCAGCACTTCAATCGGTCAAGCAACTTCATTGCAAAGCATTGTGTTTGAGGGTTTTACCAGATAATATGAAAACTCCTTCTCCCTGGTGATTAATTTGGACAGGCTCATTCACATATGTCAATAATCACTTGATGCAAAAGTCAGTGAGTAATGAGCATGACCTGATGCACTTAATTCTGAAGTTACTGGAGACTTTCCACATGTCTCTACCAAAGTGATGAACACAATTTAGTGATGAGCACTAAAATTGAGCACTGAATACCGTCTGAATATCAAGCCTCCAACAATGTTGGCAGGCAACAGCATTTTGAATAATGTGGGGCAACATTGGAAAGTATTCTTTAAAAGAGGACAAAGTATATCAGGGAGTGGAAAAATAGTGAAGCAAGTATATTAAAAATAGCACACTAATTCACTCTCCTACTGTAAAGATGGAGAAATAGGCCACTTTTACTTGGAAATTATATTCTGTTTGATGGGCTGAAATCCCTTGCTTTGTCAGTCACCTAGAAAAGGCAATTGTCACTGAATGGACAAACTGTACTTCTCACAACTGATATTCAGGTTTATCTAATGAAGAAAATTGGGAGATAAACTTTTGCTTGCAAAAAAAGTGAGAATTCCAGCTAGAATGAGGCCATGAACCAAGATATTTAAGAAACAACTGGAATATACATATCTATACTATAGTTACTTTATAGCTTTCTTTTGTAAACCCAGGCAGGGAGGGCAAGCATACAAGCACACACATGGGCATACACCGACTAGGAGCTGAGTCTATCATGAAAGGATCAGGCACACTTGAACCACCAAGGCTACAATGTAGTTGAGTTCCATCAAAAATAATCAATTAGAATAACAGAAAGCCCCCCCACATTTGCTAAAGTTAGAAGCTCAGGGGCCCTGTAAACATAGAAAAAGTGCATTTTAAACCCATCTAAGAATCTCACGGGAGGACCTAGAGATTCCAAAAGAAATGTTCTCTCTAGGAATCTCTAGGTTTTCAAGTACAATTCTATGGTCAACTTCCATTGGATTTTTAAATCAAATCTATGATTAATCTAAACGGCAAAAGTCAAACCTGTGAATGTGGAGCTTCAGCTGTATATGAAATAACCAAAAAAAACCTGCACGCAAAAGATTTAAGACAGTTTTTGTGGTTGAATTTTTCCAAGAACTCACAGTCTATCCTATGCATAATTATTTAGAAGTAGGCTATACTGAGTATTTTTAAGTGCACATTGAGCTTGCTAAGAGTATTCATATTGGATAATTGGATGAAAATTGGTGGGAAAATTTACTGTCCCGATGACTGTGTTCTCGAGGTCTAATGTCGCTTCAAGACAGCAATTAAAGTAACCTGTTTTCTCCCGTGTTGCTGTTCACACTGGCGTCCAAAAAAGTGGGCATTCCTGTGTGTTGTCCCCATTGTCACACAGTAATAACCATGCTACAATGGGGACAACCCAAATCCCCCTCTAAAACTTTTAAAATAAATGAAAAACTTACCCGGTTGCCAATGGGCTTGTCTGCATGATTTTTGGAATGTATCAATGTCGCACCAGGAAACGAGGGGGTGGGCAGAAGCAACCCCCCTCCCCAGCTCTAGATTGGTACATTCCAAAAAGCATGCAGAAAGGCCTAATGGCAGCCCGGTAAGTTTTTCTTTTAATTTAAAGATTGCGGGGGGGGGGGGGGGGTGAGAAGGGGCTGAGTTCCATCTTCGCTTCTCCAGGCCCACTGGGCTTCTCCAGGCCCATTGGGCAATAGGGACTGACCCTTGGTAGTCCCAAGACTACCGAGGGGTTAGTCCTCACACAACCCATACTCCATTATACCCAGGTCTTTCAGGAAGACCCAGGTCTAATGGAATATCAAATTGATTCAGGACGAAGCAGGGTTTTTCTGCTTTGTCTCGTATTAATTCAGTTTTACCAGAGACATCATTTAGATGCCTCCGGTAAAACTGTGGGAGCTCCTGCATTATGGACCTTGTCTGGATGGACCCTAAGATGCTTTGAGTGGAAATGCAAGATGGTAGAATGGCTTATCCTCAATGAAACATCCATTCTCTCCTTAATAATTGTTCCATTTATCTAAAGATGAACTTATCACTTGGAGTAACAAAATGAAGCAAGGGAGTTTGCAGCAGCTTTTTTATTTTGTGTGTGTGCTAGAGAGAAGTCTGGGGCAGAAAGTTGGGGGAGGATTGCTACAGCATTGTTGCTGACGGCTCATCCATATGAGCAACAAAATCCGGGATAGGTCCAAAGTGCCAATACTCTGGACTGGACCAAAAGTGGCTACATTGCCCACCTCCATCCTGCAGTTTGGCAGGATGGACATTCTTACCTG